>NW_028277167.1:11701166-12004833 GCF_051122295.1 Plectrocnemia conspersa
ATAGGATAATATATATATAAAATACTTACAATAAATATTCTGGCTAAGTATTCAAAAGACTTGGGATGCGTTGTGTCATAAACCAAACAAGCAACATCACAATTCACTTCGGAAGGTTGCAATGGATCTGACGCTCGGCTTACTTCAATATCTTTTAGGATTAGATACTTCTCTTGAGCGTAAACTTGAACTGTGTTGATGCAAAGATGAATTGAGTCACTGTCGTTATCAGAAGACGGATTTTTCGATTTCTGTAAAGAAATTTATTATGTCAATCTTCATCATAATACAAGAATGGGTCAAATGAAAACTTGTAATTTATTTAAAGAAAAGGCGTAAGTCTTCACAGCGTTAAATCGCAAGCATTGTTATAATTTAATTAAACACCTGCTAAACAATTTGATTGCGGGTCACTAGTAATTATGTTCTCTTGTTCATCCCAAAAAAAATCAGTATCTCATATTTCTTAAATTTCGGTGAGGACGCGGGCATTAACCCGCTGGGCAGTATGGCCGCACGTATGCGGCGACACTCAATGGGTCCAGATAGAGTATCGCCGCGCATACGCGTCCACGACCATTTCACTCGATTTTTTTATTTTATGTTAGTAAATTCGATTTATTTATTATTTATCATGACGATACTATTTATTATCAGTAATATTTCGATAATAAAATTATAAAATTATAATAATAATTAGTATTTAGTATGTGAAAAAATCGTAAAAATTGCGAATATTACGTATGCGCTATTTTATTTATATTTTTTAGATTTTTGTAATGTCGATCAATTATTTATTAATCTCGGTAGTACATATCAATGATATTTGGATATCAATGATATCTGGATATCATTTATTTATAGTGAAAAAAAAATAGTATAATAGATGTACACAATCTAAATTCATTGTATGTGATTCTTGGAATTGATACCATCAGGATCACAGATGTTCTTTGAAGATTCCAGGCCTAAAATGGAAGTAAATATCGTATTCAAAATTTTAAAAATAATTACGGAAATAGATTTCAAAAAAATCATATCAGTTTTGTCAACTCTGGTGTTAGTAAGTAAAAAATTAAAAATAATAAATGTAAAAATATTATTATTTTATAATAATATTTATTTATTTACATAGTAATATCAAACATCTTCAATGAGTTTGTTTTGAGAACAAGCAACATGTGTTTCTCATTTCAATTTAGGTTTTGCATGTGACAAATTGCTTTTAGGCACACAAAAGAGATTCGCATTTTTGGTCAAATCCCACTCTTATCAACCCTCAACAATGCATATAGATTTTTTTTAGTCTTTTCGGAGAACGCTTTGGTATCGGATCGCGACAATTAGTTCGATAATTATTTCATTTCTCTCCCGTATCGTGTAAAAATCGTAAATTTATAAGCATGTCCCGTAAAATGAGTGATCAAGAAATAGACAAAGTTTTCATCGATAGTGAAGACGAAAATGTGATGGAAGATTTAGAAGACTTGGTGCTCCATCTAAACAATTCCTCAGATGAGGAAACAGACTCCGAAGAGGAGGCTGAATCGCCACTCGCTCGACGTCCTCCAAGAGAGGAACGAAAGTGGGAAGATGGTGATTTCTCCCCTCAGATACTAGAATTCAACAATTCATCATCTGGAATTCAGTCTTCATTTCAAAGGGATACTGAAATTTACTATTTCACCCTTTTTTTCAATGTTGAAATTACAAATAAATATGCTAATCAAATAAGCATAAATATGAGTGCAAATTCTAAACTGCAAAAATGGGTAGATACAAATATTTCGGAAATGTATGTATTTTTAGCTACTATAATGTTGACTAGTTTGGTTGGTAAAAGTTCCATGAAGGAATACTGGTCAACAAATCCAATTATTTCGACTCCATTTTTTCGAGTATTTTTTTCCCAAGACATAATTGTCTACACGGGAAGCCAGACGGATATTGACGTGGATAAAGCCACTGGGATTTCAGGATCGGTAGTCAAAACAATACTGGCATATTATTTGGGAAAAAGGCACCGATTATATATTGATAATTGGTACTAGAGTCCAGCATTGCACTATTTATTCTAAAATAAAAATCACGCCTGTGGCACAATTAGAGCGAATCGTAAAGATTATGCTAAATTTCCCACAGGAAAGCAGAGTCGTGGGTATGTAAAGTTTCTCCACTCTGATATTTTCTTTGGTTTATTTTCTGTTTTCTGGAAACTTATTCCAATTGTATAACATTTTTAGTTGCTCTTGTTATTCTACCTATGTAATTTTCCACATATGAGATATCGTGACTTGTAAAAGATAAACACCAAAGAAAAAAATATTACAGTACTCGTGGACCCAGAGCAAGAAAGAAGAACTAACTGATTATTTTTTATGTTTATATAATGAAACTTTACCTATATGTACACCTTTATTATTATATATAATAGATTTTTATATTTTACTCTCTTGTTTTTATATTTTTATACATTATTCACATGAAAAAACTGACAATAAAATGTTCAGAACCACTAATTTATGCTATCAATAAAACAACAATTACTCTAATATAACGTGAATAAAAAAATCATAAATTGATAAAAGTGAGACATAAGTAAAACACTTACAATAAATGTTGAGAACCAATACAATTGTAAATAAAATAATAATAAGTTGATAAAAGTGAGACATAAATAAAAAATGCTTATAATAAAATGTTGAGAACCATTGAATTTACTGTATCAATAAAGCAACATTTATTTCAATACATACGGGAATAAAATGATCATAAGTTGAAAACAATGAGACCGTAAATAAAATAATCAAAAGTTGATAAAAGTAATATGTAAATAAAAAAACAAAAAATGGTGAGAACCACTAAATTAATTTACCAATGAAGCAGCATTTACTCTAATATAAACGTAAATAAGATAATCATAATTTGATAAAATTGAGAAATAAATAAAATAATCATAAGTTGATAAATGTGAGATGTAAATAAAAAACTTACAATAAAATGTTGAGAACCACTGAATTACTTTACCAATAAAGCAACATTTACTCTTATATAAAAAAATACTATTGTAAATATAAAATAATCATAATTTGATAAAAGTGAGAAATAAATAAAATAAACATAAGTTGATAAATGTGAGATGTAAATAAAAAACTTACAATAAAATGTTGAGAGCCACTGAATTACTTAACCAATAAAGCAACATTTACTCTTATATAAAAAAATACTAGTGTAAATAAAATAATCATAAGTTGATAAAAGTGAGAAATAAATAAAAAATGCTTAAATTAAAATGTTGAGAACCACTGAATTAACATTATCAATAAAACAACATTTACTTCAATATATACGGAAATAAAATGATCATAATCATAAGTTGATAAAAGGGAGACGTAAATAAATAATCATAAGTTGATAAAAGTAAAATGTAAATAAAAAGCAATAAAATGTTGAGAACCACTGAATTTTCTTTATCAATAAATAAAAATTCACTAATATATTGAAATTTACTCTAATGTAAATAAAATAATCATAAGTTGATAAATGTGATACATAAATAATATAAATCTTATAATAAAATGTTGAGAGCCACTGAATTTGCATTATCAATAAATATAATACAAAAAAAATATAATACAATAAATAAAAATAATAATCGATGAAAAAAATAAACAAAACGAATTTAAAAAAAAAAAAAAAAAACTGAAAATTAACTCACTCCCACGATGTATATGCCGAAAAAATAACTCACTACTCAAAGGGTTAATATGTCGTTCTTTAATTTTGAAGTCAGCAGATGTGACACCCATATTACAAAACATCATGGAAGATATAGTGTATTTATTCAGGAATCGTCTCAGGAAGGTTATATCGTTCACTGATAAATTTTAATGGGTTTTATTTCTTCATTATTCAAAAAATATGAGAGCAGTAGATCCACTTTGGTGTACGTTGCAAATGAGGTAGCTATTTTAAGTTACTACTGTATGTTCATAATGCCACCACTTAACAAACTATAAGTAACACTGCTGCCAATTTACGTGACAATAGAATGTTTTGAATTTTTATTGTACTCTTTAGGTTTTCATTTGACTCACCCTTATATATTATAATTAGACTTAAAAATACCTTTGATCCCATCCCTATGAAGTTGCGGCATAGTGTAGTTTTGCCAGAGTTGCGTGGTCCGATAACATGGCACTGATAAACATTTCTACTCGATTGCTTTTTGGCTAAATCTAGCTTTTTCTCTCTTGTGACTGTAAATATAGTATATATGATATATATATATATATAAATGAGTAAGAACTAAGCAAAATATGTGTATGTATAAAATAATCAATAGGCTATCAAAGATAGGAATAACAAATAATACAGTTTTTGTACCTACATCTCAAGAAGTTTATATATTTGTGTTAACAGAAGTATAAAAATAATTCATTAATTATTAAACACATTGAATACAAAAACGTTTTTATTCGACAACGTTTTAAAATCAATTTTGAAATGCAAATTATTGTACAAGCAATAGTAAAATCAGTAATAATAAAAAAATAATGTGTTTTAAAAGACACTGACTTTAAACAGGTTGTGCCCATTTCGTGATAAAATATTAACAGAAAAACTTTACAATAAGTTAGGGATTGATAAATGCGCATAGAAAGGCTGACAGATGGTGATGGGATGTATGTAATAAGAGACTAGAAATATGTTTATTACCTATGATAGAGTTGAAGATATGATCTTTTTGAACTATCTTAATAAATATATTAGTTAAAAGAATGAGCTGAAACATTACAGAAAATACGCAGCTTAACGTGTTTTTGTTGTATGAAGTTTAAATGACAGTTTGAAAAATGTTTTCAATAGTGAAAGGAAGGGTTTATTTCGAAAAAAATTAAATAGATTACCAAGCAAATATATATGTACATACCCTGGATGGCAGAAGCTTGTGATTCATTCTCATGTACGTTAAAACCAAGATAAGCTAAGTATTCTAAAGTTCGCGGCAGTTCAGTCAAAGTCATCAGAGACCACCGACAAAGCCAGCCTTGTAATGTCAAGTGCCCCTACAAGAAAACACATATATATAAAAGCCATAAATCAAATAATAAAATATAAAAAAAATACCTTTTCATTAGTTGGTACAGTCTGTCTGAGATGATGCCAAGGAACTTGTGGACAGCAAGAGAAAACGTTGCGCAACTCAGTCGTATTCAAAGCGCCATCTTTGTCCTTATCGTGCCTCTCGAAGAGTTGAGTTAAAAATTGTTGACCTTTATGCGAAAGCTCAGTGGTGCATCCCGACGGAATTTTGATACTAAATAAAATAAATAATTATATATTGTAATGAATCAATCTATATTGTATGATATTGTTCGATATGCTACTCACACAGGATATAAATAATCAGTAGACATTTGCAGATTTTCATTATAGCCGAACTTCCTTAGCACCGTCCAAGTGGTTTCGTTGCGACCTCGTTGTATGAACAAGCAATGCAGGAACAAGAAACCCTTTAGGGTGACTGAGTCTTTTTCGATGCCGTCTTGAACGTTCTTTCCCAACACTGACTTCACGTCATCCAAAACCTAATCAATAAAAAAAATTGTATAAGAAAAACTGTATTTAAATTGTATAATTATAGATCAAATATACTTGTGGTTGTAACGGAGCATCGAAGCATCTTCTCTGAAAGTGATTTAATTCATAATCGTTCAAAAGTCCATCGCCATCAATATCGCAAACTTTGAAAATTCTAGTTAGCGCCCTTCGACAGTTTTCAGTCAACTGAAAATTTCATGAAAATATAAATATAGACATATGTGACTTTAGAACAAATAACAGACATGTCCATTTTTACGATTTTTTTATTATATATGTATAAATGTAGAGCAAATAATTATTTATAAGATCAGTACATTCTTTTCAAAAGTAAATGTGAAATATCTGATATTGATTTTAGTTATTTATGTATATAAATAGTAACCAAAACACTTACAAAAGTACTTTTTTAATGTTGATATCTTATAAAACATTAATGCTATAAAAATATACTTATCTGCAGTTTATTTTTATTAATATAGTTATATCCATTTCTAGCAATCAAAGATATCAGGAGCAAATCATTATTGAAATTGGACTTATCAAAGCTGATGTCTCATAAGCGATTGATTCTACAATATTTCTATTGATCAAGTCAAATTTAATTTTGATAAAACACATTTTTTCAAATGGCTGGCATGTCCATTGCAATGGTGCTATGAAATTAAAATTAACGCTTGAATAGTACTTCTTATATCTATAGCATTAAATGATTGTATAGTTAAAACATTGAAAAAATTCGTTGTATTTCTTGGGTCATCTAATATATTATCTAACATACATCTTGTTGTTCCGTAACGTATAATGGTGACGTTGGATGAAGTACGGCTTTTTGAGCATAGTAGAACATCTCTGATATATTGCTGAGGGTTTTAGCGGAGCATTCGATGCAACTATCTATTTCGGGGAAATCTTCGGCAATTTCTAATATAGACTGAAATTTTAAAGCGTAAATTAAAAATTGTTCAGTAATAACACAAATTAATGGCACATTAAAAAAAAACACTTTATTACAACAGTGCTACAATCAACATTTACAAATGGATATTGTAACACTAAATAATTTCTAGTGTCTCTTTTATGCTATCTTTGAATATAATTACGTGAATGGTGGAATAATCAATAAGATCAGCTTTGTTTCCGACTAGAACAACAGGTTTCTTCTCTTCCATGGAACATGCATCACGTATGAGGGGCAACCAATGCGAGCTGACCCGATTGAGTGAATCGTCATCGTCAACAGCATAGACGACGCATACTACATGAGATTTTTGTATTTCTTCATTTAAATTATCAGACGATTGTTCCACAGCTAAAAACAATATTAACATTAGTATTTATTATAATTATAAAAAATATATATAAGTCATAAATACCTGAATAATCGACAATGTTTGTAGGAACTTGTTCTGGGGTGACGTCCGCTGGAATAGTGATCTCTTCGGCTTTCGGTGGGACATCTTCAGCAAACTCTTCGCTAACGAGCGATAATATCAAAGATGTCTTCCCGACGCCCGGATCGCCCACTAGTAAAATTCGAACGTGACGACGTAACGAATTTCCAGCCACCATCTTCTGTAAATAAATATAAATATGTTACACAGAACGATTGCACATATTGGAATATACTTTTTTTTAATCTTTACATTCCGTCGATGTTGCCAATTATTATATATTTCCATTTTCGACGGATGTTTGCAATCTAGAATCTGTTGTACGAATTGAAAGTGGGATAAAATTATTATTAATTGCAAAATTACTATTTATGTACAAACGAAAATATTTTACGTCTTTTTATACATACAAATTAATAATTAAAAATCTCTGCTGACTATTTTAAGCATTGCAATTTATTTTATTTTATAATATAAGAGAGTAGGTCAAATGAAAACCTTCTGTATTTTTTAATTCATAATTTATTAAACAATAAACGTACAAAAAAACATATATTTTCAAATTAGTTTAAACGGCGTTTGTTACAGCTTTTTCATCAACGCTTATCAAATATGCGAATAGTTCTTTCAGGATTGGTAGTTGAGTGGTGCAGCAGCTGCGAATTTTCTTTCAGCTTTTCGGTCACTTTACTCAACTGTTTCGTCTAACCTGATTGAGAAAAGTCTGCTATTCTGAGCCTTTATTTATCGGTGAATTTTAATAGGTTTCACTTATGGTTCTCAATCGAATATTCAAATTATTCGCCCGATTTTCAACTATATGAATATTCAAATAATTGATCGAAAGTTTGTAAAATGAAATCTGAAAAAATCTTAGAATGAAACAATTGGTATACTTGAACAACACAAGTTGTCGTTTATTCTCTCAATATACCGGAGTGAATGATACGGAAAACATGTAAAACATGGAGAATTGAAACGGACGTTTTGCCGAGATTCAATATGACTTCGTAGAAATAGCCATTAGCGAAAGTGCACTTTCAGTAAAACCTTCGATGGGAATGGTTTATTCTTTATCAATATGGATCTTGAACATGTGTATCATATTTTTTTAAATGTTGTTACTGTACACGATGAATTTTCGTATTTATTCATTTTGAGACGCAGGGACATCATTTGGGAGATGTCCTATCCTAAACTTTGCCATAAATATGTGTTTTGTTTGTTAAAATAAAGATAATGAGACACTTCTAAAAAAAATCGTATTTGAGTTAAAATTAAATTCATCGATACTTAGATGGTATTTCCAAAAGGGTTTTTATTTGACTCACTCTCGTAGATATTTGGGGTGTAATTAATCATGTTTGTTTAAAAAATTATATGAACATTTGTTTTGTATCAATTCGGGGATTATTCTTTACATATACTTTTTCATGTAAGTATAATATTTTTCAATCTAAAGTAATTATTTTTTTGTTATATTGGAATCCACATATAAGCAGTAGTAATAATGGCATTGGAATATATGGTTAACTTTTTATTATATAAGTAAACAATTGATAATTGGATTATCAAAGAAAATCTTCAGTTATATAACAATACAGTTAAGCCTTTTGCATACATAAGTAATATTGAAATATGGATTGCATTTTAGTAATTCTTTAGTATTAATTATTATTTTTAGAGTGGCGAGTTAATTTATACACATTTGTTAATTTGTTAGTATACACCTGGGAGTGAGTTAATTTTTCTATAATTATTTTTGTTGTCATTTATTTATTATTATTTTATATTACATTTATAGTAAACTATAAAAAAAACAGTGATTCTCAATGTTTTATTGATTTTAATAATTTATTTTAAAACTTTTATATTATTAAATTTGGTAAATTTATTTTCCATTCGGCTTTTGTGGAATTGTTTTTATATCAATTCAGAGGCTCCCAATATTTTGTTATACAATTAATATGTAATTGATTATCATAAAACAGTGAAAGGTCAACTAATTAATTCATAAAAAATATCCTAATATCTAAATAAAAATGAATAAAAAACATATTTTATATGAATAATAAACAAATAATCGAAATTGGGTAATTGAAAACAAATTAGGGGAAGAAAAAAGGATTTTTTTATATACAGTAAAACTAGTTGAGCAAATAAGATACTATAACTGTTGAACTGAGAAATCGCTTTTTGTCTTGATTATGGTGATTATAATATACAGATACAGATGACATAAGTCAGGAGTTACTGTACAATTTCATATGTTTACACTAAATATGTTGATGACTTTTAAAAACATTTTTTATATATAACTATATGCCTTTCATAGAGCTCGATGGCAACCATACGTAGTTTCCAGATTATAATCTATGAAATTTTGATTTTTCATTTTTTCAATTTTCAAATGATTCGAGCAAGGTCATTATTTTAAAGGTGCTTGCTGTATGCATATACATATGCATAATTGCGCTAGTTGCTATTTTGTTAGTGGAACGTTGGCTGTCAAACGTCGAGGGGAGGAGAGGGGAGGGGAGGGGCAATACCAAAATATTGATGATTTAACGCATCTACGTGACAAACAAATCGTATACATGGGTGTATTTAGTGTCGTAGTTGTACATATATCGGCCGTCAAAACGTCTCGAACGTCGAAAGTGGGGAAAACGTTTAGAGGAGTACATGTGCGATATTATGACATTTTGTGAATTAAAATTACTTGATAACGAAGGCTTCGGCCTCAAGGCCCGGCGGCGACCTTGAGCGTCCCGCGCCCCACACTTCCCCGTCGCGCCCCGCTGCAAACTTTAAGCGGCGCACCGCGCATGCGAATCTGACAGTGTTGACATATCAAATCAAATATTTCCTTCTATTATATTTTTTTTATAATAAGGTGACCAGACGTCTTCCTTTTATCTTTCTTTGTCCTCCTTGACTGAAAATATCTAAAAAGACCTTTTTAGAGCTTTCTTAGCCATTTTTTCTCCTCAAATAAATTTCGGAGATGGCCTTTAAACAATTTAAACAACATTTTCAAAATAATATTTTTTTAACTTTTGCGACAATCTGTCCTCCTTTAACCTTTTTGGGAAAAATTTTCCGAGATAGACTTTGAACAAAAATTTCCGTGATGACCTTTTTTAGCACCCGCTACAATATTGACTTTTTTATTTTTCGTATTCTCCTTTGATATATTCAAAATCTGGTCACCTTATATAATGCGGCCATAAATGGTGTCACAGAGGGGAGGGTGTCAACGAAATTGTGATAGGGGAAGTAGAGGGTATTTTAAAAAGTGACACCACGAATATTCATTTATTCATTATAAAGCCTAATGTATTTTTATTAATTAAATTGTTAATAAAACAGTTTTCCTAAAACTAAATTCAAAGATAGACTGCCACGCCGCGCTGGAGAGCTGGCAATTTTTAGGCCGCTAGAAAGGAGTTCCCCCGAGTACAAGGGGGCTCCTGTAGTTTCTTTATTATGCGGTAAAGAGTAGGAATGTGACGACAACCGTTTTGTACGTTGTAACAGTAAAAACACTTTGTTTATGAGTTTAAATAATATTTTAAAGTATCTATAAATATAAATATATTTTAATTGCATTCATCTGTAATTCAACGAATTTTATTTCATTATAAACAACCCCTAACGCTAGGTTTACCATACGTAGGCTTATCATACGTCCAGGTTTTATCGGGATTGTCTCGGTTTCACAAAATTTCTGAAATGACATTTTTTTATTTAGCAACCTGTATCCATCATTCTGCTATCCAGTTTACACATCGCAAAATCGTAAAATAAAACTTTCTTTTTTTTTAGCTTTTACTAGAATTTCAACCTAGCACATCTCAGCATTAAAAAATGTAAAATTTTCCGGAATAACCTTTTTTAGCTGTCCCAGTTTAATTTCATAATTATGGTAAACCTAATCATACGCCACAGTTTGAGCTGAATAATTGTCTCGGTTCACAAACTTTTCGAGATAAGTTCCAGTTTTTAATTTTATAAATATGCTAAGTCTACCTATCGTGGAGAATTTTATAGATACTATTTACTTTTGAATTTATAGTTAAACCATTTTTTGAGATATTTTTTATTGCAGGTTGGTCTTGATTAATTTCAATATGTTAAAAGATTTTATTTTGTTTTCCTTGCCATTTATTGTATTTTAGTATAGCACATACATTTTTCTTTTAGTTGTTCGTCTTCCATTATATTATATTTTTATCGTACAAAAATTCAATAGGTTTCAGAATCATAATAAATTATTTTATGGAATTATGAGTAATTAACATATTCGCTTATTGTCAATGAATATATATATTTTTAATTTATACCGAGTAAAACTCACGAGGTAAATATTATATTTGCTTATAAATATCTGAAAAGTTTGATTGGTGATGAATATGTTACATAATCAAGTATAAAAAATCAAAATTAAATATTTTATTAATTGCTAACAAACAATAACTAAAAAATACGTTTGGCTTAGTTATTACAATAACTGCACTATAATTTATTTTAATTATAATTGTGTATGTGTGTAGTTTACTTTATTGTTTTACTTAAAATATCAAGCGTTATGGCCAAAAATTGTAGGACGCTATAAGAATTATTAAGATCACCACTGTCTGGCGGCGACATGGAGCGCTCTACGAAAGGTCCTTTGGAGCAGAGTCTGGATGAGATTATACGCAACAAGCGACGCAACCGGTACATATATGATCAATTGTATACATAGCCGGTTGCCGTTTTATTCAAAACAGCAGCGATACACCAAACCGACTTGAAATAATTAATAAACAACATTTCGAATAGCCAACAGTAGGGTTGACCGCTGACAGTACCTTATCACTCGCCTTCTAATAATTAACAATATAAATTCACAGGGGTTGCAGAACCAATTAACGTATCATTAACATTGTAACATATTATATACATATAGAAGATAGATATCTTATGAAAATTAGACTATATGTATAATTCGTTGTTTTTTATTGCAGTCCTCGTCCTAACGGCACTAAACAACCTCAAATGAAGCAGATGCGTGGGCCGAATACAAAACAATTTAAGAAACCGATTAACGATGCACGCAATAAGATTATACTGAAAAAGCGGACGCAAATCACAGATGCGAGAGAAAAGCTAGCAGAATTAGCTAAACAGCGCGATGCCAGAGATAAATTGGAGCAGCTGAGGATGAAAAAGGTTTGTATTATATACTTACATGATTTGCCACAAGCCATAATCGATCAGATCAACGTTTTAAATATTGCAACTCCTAACATAAATTAAAAGGTACCTAGATAATGCATTCATGTTTTTATTTGTGAAGTCCAGTTTTTCTATAAATTTATGCATTATCCTTAAATTAAAATCAAAATCATATCAATTATAATCATGAATATCTGAAAATTATATCAAATATGTTTTTATTTTGTCTCTAAAATTAGTTTATTATAAATAATATATAAGTTTATAAATATGTTGCATTATATATTCAAGTGATTTTATTGTAATTTGCCAGAACAGTAATTCAATAAGCGCAGCTTCGCTACACACAGTACTGCATTCAATTCATGAAAATTTTTAATTCATATATGGATACACACATATTTAGCTAATTATTAACATATACTAAAAATATAAAGCAACAGTTTGAAAATAGGATCCAAATTGTATTTGGTCAAATCATGAACATTTGCAATATTTATTTATTTATTTAAATTAAATTAAGACTCATGATATAACAGGTTACCCTAATGCGTCACAATGGTCGAAAACAATATATAAAAATATATAATTAAAATAATACATAGAAAGAAGCAAATAAAAAAATAATAAAATTATATTATATGAACTGGACCAGCTCCTCGTAGCTGACATTAAACAGATCAATGTGCAATAGCAGCATATTAAGGCGCCGGATGGCGATAGCCATAGGCGAGACGGCAAGTGGAAACGTCTTAGCCCCGACTGTCATCAAAAGTCATCAATATATCACACTTGATTTAATTATATTTAAATTACAGCGAGGCATAGCCGGCAACTTCAACAGAAGTAACATAACGGGCGGTTTCCACAAAAACAGAAATGTACCGTTCAATATCAGAAACAATAGCAAATTCGCTGATAGAGGTAAATGATGCTCGATTTATATAATTGACTATAAAGAATGTGTTTGGAATACGTCTCGATTTAATTACAGGCATATTCTCCGATGCGACGAGACAGGTTCATCCTTCGCCTTTGATGCTTTCACCGCAGATTTCGCGTGGAATCCAAATGAGTCCGATTATGCCAATGTCCGGCTATCCTATGGACATTTCCATGGAAGAAGGTTCAAAATATATTTTGTCTATTTGTATTTCAGCTTATTTTAGTTGTATAACATTTTTTTAATATTGTAGAATATGTTCCGGCACCATTGAAACCTATAATTCGAGTAGTAGATAACGATATCTCGCATTATCATCTACCTCCACCTTCGTTTCATCAACTTTCGAGGTCATATAAAAGACCGTTGAAAGATAAGCTTGTAATGAAAGACGATAGAGGCTTAAATTTTAAGGTTGTCACCAAAAATGACGATGTTCGAACATACCATCATGTGGAAGTTCCGAAGCGGTAATTTAATTTACATTCTCATTTTTATTAATTTATGTAGCTGATGAAACAGAGTACGATTAGAACTCGAGACTTATGTTTTCTCAATCTATTCTCATAAATGAATTATGAGTTATAGAAGTTTTCGATCGGACGAGCCGATTTACATACGCGATGACAGCCCGCCGAGTCCAGTATCAATTCTGAAGAAAAGACCGGTCGGAGGCAAACCAGTCACCATTTCGGCTAAGTCTCGCATTCAGCAGCATCCGGCAAGACCACCTTCTCCACTAGCGGACGGTTTCAGGATTCTCGTCAGCAATTTACAAAATAACGTTACTGCCGGAGATATCCATGTATGTTTAATCTTAAATTTAATGTTTAATTTTCAAAATATTTACATTAGACAATGCTTTTTTAGGAGTTATTTGGAGATATAGGCGAACTTGTCGAGTCACGATTAGTCAGACCGGGAACGGCGGAAGTCATTTACGATACGCTAGAAGATGCACAGAAGGCGGTGGACGTATACCACAACAGGCAACTAGATGGACAGCCTATGAAATGTTTCCTCGTCAATCCTCGCACCACTGACTCAAATAAGCCTGGGTAATTAATTTTATATAGGATTCGATTTAAATATATTATAATCGTATTTTTTTTTTATAGTCCTGGACGATCTGGTAAACATATCCTTCCAGCGAGCAGCAATTCAAGTGTCGTGCCTGATATTTCAACTTTTCATAAAGTGCTTTTTAGGAAGCATTAACACAGAAGCTATAAATTTAAGCATTGCTCGAAAATGATCATAATTTTTCAGATTTTATTAATCTTACGATAAATACATTTTGAGAATACTTTTAAATGTGACAATTTTTTTTATCAGAATGTGCATATATGGTTGCTTTCTATACCATTTTTATTTTTGAGTTTTAATGTTCGGGATATGAAATTGGATAAGATTTCATAAAATATTTGTTGTGAAGTGTATATAATTTTGTTTTTTCTTAATAAAGTATCATTATAAAGTACGTAAGTGTTAATTCATTTCAAATCAATACGTGAAATTAGCATATAATTTCTTCTGTTATGGTGAGGTAAATTCAGGTGGTTTAATATTTAGTAAAAATATTTTTCAAGCTTTAAAAGTACCTGGTAGGCATACATCTCTCCAGCTTAGAGTCGACTGGGTACTCAAAGCAGAACACGATAAACAATGGTGTGTTGATTCTAGACTCATCACCAGAAGTGCAGCTTATTTCGTTCATATTTTCTTTTACGATGCCTTCAACTGTTCAAAATTTGCTACAAAACTTACCGTTTCGGAATGTATGTAAGTCCACTCGCACACTTGCTGGAGTGACAGACATGCATCACTATACTGAAATTCATCAATTGATTTCATCCCCTTAATCTTTCAAAAAAAGAATGATATAACTCGCCCACCTTGGCGTGTGTTACAAATATGACATCATACTACCCGATTCATACTATCTCTTCTGATTATATATCATATATTATATAACACTATCAATATACAGGATAAGAAAAATAAATACATTTAATACATGTATAGATATTTTATTATATCGTATAATAAATTTATTATAACAAGCAAAATATAATTCGAATGTAAAATGGAATTAGTAAGCTAAGCACCTCTCATCAGATTAATCGCAGTGCTATTACAATACAATCAACAATACAGCACAAAACTCCCATATACTTTTACAATGAATTAGAGAATACAAGGGTGTACTTAATAGCTTACACAACTTAAGTCTCAGGTTAATTCATGGTTCTGCTACTAGATAGCGCCAGACAATTGTAATATAAACTAGCTTTCCATGTGATATTGTGCTACAAAGTTTGCGTGATTTTATAAATAGCTTTGTGAATTAAAAATGACAGATTACAAAGAACAGCGAGTTAAATTATTTCAGCAATAAAGGCCAAGAATGTTGCAATAAGTAAAATATGGTTATATATAGGCTTTAAAATTTTGAGTACATCCTTGTGTATTTTTATTTTTGGGTAAGTTTTTGCATACTGTTGTAATACTTGATCAGTGCATTTTTTAACATATAATACAATAAAAATTTGAATGTTTAACATTAAAAATCGAACATTATTCACACATTTTATACATTTCAACAATATAGAATAGTAAGATTGAAATTTTAATCATATAGAAAGAATTTTTTTGGACAGATTTTTCATATATTGACATTGATCAAGTGACCGTTTATTTCATATTTTTACAATCTACATTTAGTTAAATGGTATAAATTTATATCAAATTTCAAATTAACTGACGACAATAATATATGGTTTCAGAAATGTGAGGTGCTTGGATAATAAATACAATAAACATTTAGTATCACATTAATTTCACATGTACAAAACGTACCAGAAACAAATTAAAAATAATATTCTTTGGGATAAAACTAGGAAAATTGTTCCATGTTCAGTTTCAAGCTCTATTAATAAAACAACTGTCTTATTACATTATATAAGGTATTAAGAATATTAAGGGCAAACTTTCTAAGTGTATTCTTACTATTTTTTTTAATAATAATCGGTAAATTGATTGATTCCAAAATACATACATAAAGGCTTATTAGATAAAAAATAAATTTGCATTGTAGTTACAATATCGAAAATTGCCCGAAATTTCATAAATATTAAAGGCACACTCAATAACATGATCAGGACTGTGACTAGACCCACGTCTTATTATAAATGCTATTGATTTTGCAATCAATTTTCTTGTAACAAGAATTTTGTTGAGTTGCCTCCTAATATTCTCAGTAACAAAATTAATTACTTTGGTAAATAAAAAGATTTTGCCACAAATATAAGAAAGTTCGATTAATATGTAGAATTACACACGGGTTTCAATTGTATCATTACTTTTTGCGAGTAGTCTCTTTTTTTAGATATCAAAGACAAGCTTAGTTTTAAATATTTTTTAAAATTATTTAAATTTTTTAGGTGCAGATGTTAATTTTATATTGAACAAAAACTATCAGCAGGTATTTTACATATAAATCGTGTTAACTTATCTTTGAGGCAAAAAAATATAAAATTATTATTAGGAACATAAATTATTTGACATCCTGGAAATAAGTTTTATGGAGTATATTAATACTTTTAATTACTATTGTAATTTTATTCATCTCAACTAATAATTGTCTACTTGATTTAAATATTCATTTTTGTTATTATAAAGGTCTTTAAAGCAATAAACAACTTGAACTAAAAAAAATATTCCATCGTCCGAAACACATTTTACATTTAGTTCCAATATTTATAGAAACATATAAAGCAACATACAAACATAAACGCAACATTGCATAATATATTTTCACAAGTGTTTTGTGTTTACTTAATAAACTTCCGATTTCACGATGTTTACAATGGCACATTACCGTAAATAAATATAAATAACATATAAACTTTTGCGATAGATAAGATAACTTTTTAGATATCGTTATTCACCATCAGGAAGTAATAATCTAAAGCACTGTTTATGTCGTAATCGTGTGTTAGAATGATGGTAGTGAGTTCTTGAATAGTCATACGCGGATCGACTATGTCAGTCAAATACCTCAAGCATTCGTTCAATCTCGTATAATCTATGCAATCGCAAATTTGTGGACCGATCGGTTCCGAATAGTAAGGCTCGTTATCTTCCTATAAAAAAATATAAATGTCCTTAAATTAAAGGTGTTGATATATCAATCTAATAAAAGCTATTTAAATGATCATTACATCGTTTATACTGAGCGCTGAGAAATAGTCAGCCGCCTGGTGATTGTCAGATTTATGAGCGTAATGATTGTTTACAGAATGGTATGTTATAATCTCGTCTATTTCTACTTGGAGTGTAGGTGAGACGCATTCGGCGACGTCTTTATGCTCTATGTTTCCCAGTCTGTATTGCTTTCCGACATACTCCATGCAAGCTTTCTTCAAATATTTAGCATTGTACCGATCAGCCAGGTTCAAATACAAGAAAACGTTGGACGTTGCTAGATATTTGGAAATTAGCAGCAATTCACATTCCAACTTGAGGCCATCTAGCTCAAATCTGTCTCCACACAACATGAGTTCTGTAACTTTCTCAACATGTAAATTCGTATCTAGATTTCCCGTGTAAAGGTAGTAGAGAAGTTCTTTAAACAATTCCGGAGTTGTATCATGAATTATGATGTGACTGAAATAAACAAATGTTAATCAATTACAATTTTATATATTTATATGTACTAGTTTTTGTATATTAAGTGCCGCATCTCCCTAATCAATTACTGTTAAGGCAAATTGAAGCGAAAAGGCACGTCGCTATGATTCAATAGCTTCCTGGATTAAACATTCATTTAAATATGCCAGACAGAATCGTTTCATTACCACCCGCATTCCATTACATACTATTATCAGATCCAAATTCTTCATCAATATAATAGGGCTACTGATCTTGAAGATTAGATTGTGCTGTTAGATTCAAGGAATTTAAGAATTCAAATAGTATCTCTTTGTCTATTGAATAAAATGTCTTGTAAGACGTTTCGTAAAACCTTCAATTTGTATTGAATGTTTTAGTCTTAATTCTCTATAAATACATTGAAAGATACTGCGTTTCAAACTTGATGGAATAAATAAATAATCGCATACTTTTGATAAGAATTGAGATGATTGCAGTACTGGTTCAACTCCAAAGCTTGTATAATATATAATATACGCTATAAAATACATATATGGTTTGTATTACTCTATAGAAAAAATAAAAGGCAAGCTCTATGTATAAACGGATATCTTCCTCATGACAGTGTAGTATAGAAATCTCATTATGAAGTCAGCCAATCATATTCCAATCTTTCAGATACAAGTAGCGCTTCTAACACCTCCCGGTCATTTCAATTTCAATATAATATTTGATTTCGTCATTTGAAATATATATCTCGCACAATTTTCAAGATGCAAAATTCTTTGGATATTCTTCTATTTCCCAAAACCCATTTAGAGATTAAGTGAGTAGTGAAAGCGGTATATCGAAAAGGGATAGGAAATCCCTATTTAACAGTCCGAAAGTATTGTTTCACAATGTAAGTTTTAAGAGATATTTTGTTCCGACATTCTTAAACATTTGTCGTTTACCAAAAAATAAAAATGCGAGTACAGTAAACCCCCCAATGACGTGCTATTAGGATGCCCGTTACTTTATGTGTGAGCGAGCCAAAGGGAAGATATCTCACCACATGCGCATGATTCGTTAGTATGTATTGCAAAAAATTGTATGAGTGTTATCTAGTCCTTCAACTACACGCACACAAATAGCACGCCCGCAATTTACTGTGTTATTGGGGGGTCTACTGTACATATGTAATTAGGAATAAATGTATAATGTTTTTTTTTATATCTGTCTTCAGCTTTTGTTTATTTGAAGTGTGTACTAGGACGTAATTTTAGAGATGAGAAAAGGGGGGCAGGTTAAAGCTTTTGCCCCCTCGCCCTTAAATTTGAACCAGAAAAATGCATGTCATTTAATGAAATATTATGAGTTTTATTAAAATCAAAATAATACCACTGATGCTAATTTATCTGGCAGGTGGCAGTAAAATTATTTAATTTTAATTTTTCCAAGTAATATATACATTTACATGCGATGTATAAATGTTACAATAAATTATATTACACTAATATATTTTTACCAGTAGATATATATTTCTACTAGCGAAAATATAATTTAATTGATAGGCGCTAATATGCAGCTCTAAAATGTCTATGAAACTCAATTTGACAGTTGCGAAATATACATTTACTGTTCATACCAAAATACAAACAACTAAGCCAACATATCTATCAGAGGAAAATAAGCGGAAGAATAAGTACAGACAGACATCGCATCTCACATATTGCTCCATAGTTTGTCTGCATTTTGATATCACACTATGCTTTAAAAATATGATAGCTATCCTTACCCATATTACTATGGACTTCTAATATAATAGGGCTGAACAATGTATATTCAAACCGAATTTTGGTCAATAGGAAAGCGCAAAAACAATTATCACTTCTCAGAAGTAAAAAATTCACGTCAAATGCAATAAAATCGTGTCAGCGCCGTTGCAGTGGGGACGCTCGGTAACGAGCGTTCCCACTGCAATGGCGCCGACACGATTTTATTGCTTTTGATGTGGATTTTTGACTTCAGAGAAGGGATAATTGTTTTTGCGCTCTTCTATTGACCAAAATTCGGTTTAAATATACTTAATTAGATTCTCACTATTTTTAAGCTGTAATATTGTTAAAAAATACTTATTATGAACACTAGATAACTAAACGTTTTCACTCTGACGGCGATGGCACGTTTTTATTGCTTTTTTACCCCCATAAATTTGGCCAGAAAAATGCATTTCATTTATTGAAATACGTACCATGAATCTTGATGAAATGGAAATATTAAAAAAACGACCACTGACTGGGCAACTTTTGCCCCCTCATTTAGGAAAAAGCTAAAATGACGTCCTTGACATTAATATTTTATTAAATAAAATATTAACAATTATACATATGTCTTAATTTTATATTCAAACATTTTTTTAATTTTATAATTAACCCTTTGAACGCGGCTGGTATTTTTGAACGTTATTTCGCACTTTGCTAATATGTGGGGGAGCATCTATTTATGCCATAAGTAATTTAAATATTATTTTAATAGATTAAAGTGTTTTTCAACTATAAATTATACAAAAAAAAACATATTACAAGGCTCAAAGGTTCATGACACTTTAGGTACTCTATGCATACTGGCAATTTTCTTGATGACATCTATAGGTATTATCTGCGGTCATAAAGTTAAATACTATTTATGAAAAATACGAAAATCAAATATTTTAGTTTATAATATAAATTATAACTCTGTGTCAGTATATAATAGTGGACAAAAATTACCCTGTTAATTTAAGAAAAAATACTCGAGAACAGGATAATAAATTTGGGTGGGTATTTGGATGCCTTAGATACAAGCCTTTTGATTTATAATATAAATTAATATTACCTATTTATAGCTTCTTTCATTCCAGACTGTAATGCTCGCCTGAACCAATTACATCTAGCTGCTACAATAGTACGATGAGCTTTAATTAAAACACTTCCGTTATCATCGACAGTTTCGTACATGTTTGATTTAGTATATTCCTCAGATTTACTACAAAGTGGCAGAGTTGAAGAAGAATTCGAAGCTAAAATGGTCATAGTTCATTTAAAAACATCTTAACAATAAAGCATTATTATGAAATAAAATGATATACCTTTCGTAGCATCGACTGGACTGTTATTCCCGCTGCTTAATTCAGGAACCTTCACAGATTGCGATCTTGGTGTTTGAATTGGTATTTCAAATACCATATCGGCATCTTTTGTTGATTTCAATAGTGCAAATGCATTACTAGACAGCTTTCGATGCTCGAAATCCGGCGATATTACCAAACCATAAATTAAGTTGACCTATATTGTAAAAATGTAATGAAAAAATTGATCTCATAAAAAAATAAATTTAAAACATACGGTGTGTCCAAAAGTGTTTGTGTCTGCGGGACTGTCGTGGAATTCGGGACGCTCAGGTTGGACCTCATGTTGGTCGGTTGCTTCGGACGTTCCAGTCAAATCATGTACAAATTCTAGCAAGTTTAGATTGAACAAATCCATTGTGAACGACTGTCTTTCCACTAAAAAGCAGATTTTCTCCAAAACTTTCTGGAAAATGTTTCTATGTTCGGTCAGTTTTGATAACGTATGAGCCTGAAAATAATAGCAAATAAATACATTTACATTAATATAAATTTAGTGATAATCTAACCATTGATTTTGACATCATTTCAAAGAACGACTTAAACTCTTTCCACTGTATTTGACGCTGATCGACTAGATTTTCCAATTTGAGCACCATTATCGGCAGTTCGTCGATGAAAAAATCTAAGTTGCGTAAAACGAAGCGATATTTGTAATTATCAGACATTTCAGTATAGCAATTTCTAAAATAAATTAAGCGTTTATTATATGTATTTAAGAAATAGTATAAGACTAATGATAAACACTCACTTTTTATCTAAAAAGAAAACTAGTACATGGGTTAGTTTATGATTGTACTCGAAGAAAAGCGGAAAGTCTTTGTTACGTTCGAATAGCATTCGAAAGTCATATAACACGTCACATATCATATTCAAACCTGAATGAAGCTGAAAGTATAATATTACTATTAAATAAACAAGTGATGCGAATAACAAAAATATAATGTAAATAAATTTTCAGATATAAAAAAATAATTCTGAAACTCGTAGGGGTCTTGAGTTTGTTCAATAGTTTTGAAAGACTTTTATTGGAATATACTTTATTCCAGTTAGAAATAAATATGTATTATTATCTGGAATACCTAATAACTTTTCTTTGAATATTGCTAAGTTGACAGGAACGAGAATAAGAGAGAGTGGTGCTGCTTCGTTCATATTATAAGTTCAAGTTCGACTCATTGTTAATTTTATGCTCTCTTCTTCTTGTTCTGTCATGTCTTGGAACACGTACATCTTCATTTAGGAACCAGTAATTTTCTTGATCTTAAAAGAAACTCTAAATCGTATTTTTATTTAATGGTATATTGTCTTTCTTTGTTTCTATTGCAAAATTTCACACCAAAACATCTCAAAGAAGTCTTTGTTATTATTTCATGGAAGTTTCATCACATTATTAGTATTGAGGATTTTTTTGTATGAAGTCATGAAAGTTATAGTCATTCTAATTTGTATTTAAATTTCCCTATATTTTTATCAAATATAAGTTAAGCAAAAATAGTAAAAAAAACAGAAAGCAAGTAAGTGTAAAGGTAGGATTAGTCTTTTTTGGTGGTATTTTGATTGATAGATATTGAATATAAATACCTCTGGTACTAAATAATTCACAACATCAGTCTTTTGCGACTGTGTCATTGGACTTAACGTTGATTTCAAAGATTCAAATAGAGCCCTCATATTAGAAAATAGCTTTGGCAAACATAAATATACATATTGCATGATTTCCTGTTTCTCGTTTACAGATTTCACGTTAGTTTCTGAAGATTTGATATTATTAATAAATATATCAAACAACTTCATTACTTTAACGGCCGCTGAAAGCAAAAAAGCATAAACAATTTAATTAATAAAATCCTTAGGTAAACTATTTATGATCAAATAATAATTCATTTGAGACTCACCGACGCAAATTTCTTTAACGCAGTGTTTCATTACGAGGCATATTCTTGAAGGATCCTTTCGGATATCCATTTCAGATCCTTTGAAGTAAGTGTACATTTGTTGTAAACATACGTGTAAATCATTGATCACGTTTAAGAATTCTGCAATTAAAAATATACCTTTAAGCACAAGTGATATTAGATTTGAATATAAAATTTAGGTATATTTTTGTACGGTTTCTAATGCTGATCTTATCGATGTAACTTTGACAATTTTCAGCCAGCTTAGATAAACATTGAAAATCTTTAACTGCGTCTATTACTTTCAAAGCTGCAGGCACAGTGACGGTTTCAGGCAGAAATTCGCAATACATCCAATGTATGATAACATTGAGAACATCTTCTGGTAATCCGTTGAAAGGCGGAGGATTTGAAAACCACGGCATATCATCACCGAGCATATTTAATATAACTGAATGAACATGAAACTAGAAAAAAATTAAGTGATATAATAGGAAGATCTGAGGTAAATGTACATACTCTAGTAATGTGATAATACCACTTTTTTATTTTGAGATTCTATCGTCATATCTGAGAAAAATTCCTCATCGACGGCAGATAAAAAATTATAGGCAATCTCAGGAGCTGTAGAATTTATGTACTTCTCGCAGTACAGATTACCGTAATTTTCCAACGATAAAGTCATGAGATTACCTATGTCAGATCTAATGACCTGAAATTTAGAAAATATATTAACATATTTATATGTACTCATACTATTACAAAATTATACCTGAAATTCAATTATGCTCTCTTTTAGATTTATAAATCTAATGTACGTCTTCGACGTCGCATTGTATACTTTATATATTTTACAATCTACTAAGCTTAACTTTTTTGGATTCTCTTTGTAATCTGTCAAGGACCAAGTTACAGTATCGTCTTTGTGAAGGTAGAAAATCCCTCTGTTAAATGAAAAAAATAAATTATGGTATTACATAAATATTGATTAATAATATTTATTGTTTTTTTTTTAAAAATCTCTTTCTTTTGTTTCATAGCTGCATTAAAATAAATGTAGTATTGAAAGTTTTATTCACATTCCCTTCCATTGGTTGCATCAAACTTTAATTTGTGGATTCAAGTCTGTGTCGCTGGAGGGTGTCTCGGAGCATTGTTAAAAATTCATCACTTTGAAACGTAAGTTTTAAGAGCTGTTGGCCAAACCAGACTTCCATGAAAACAGTAGTAACTAAGGTTCTTAACTGATTGAATTATTCGCCTGATTTTCAACTATATGAATATTCAAATAAATGATTGAATATTTGTAAAATGAATTAAATCTTTGAATAAAAATTGAGCAACACAGGTAGCCGTTTTCTCTCTCAATATACCAGAGTGATTAGTGCCGCTCCAAAATTTTTGTGATGTTTGTGTTACGTTTTTGTATTTGTTGTTTCAAGACGTAAAGATTTGAATTTAATCAGTTTACCACTTTAATCGCAGTTAATTTATTTTTAATTATTTATTTTATATGAAAATCTATCAATATTCTCTAAATCTATCAATCTATCAATACATAATACTGATATGGATCAGATACGCATGTATTGTATATAAAATTCGTTTCAAGCATTATTAGCTATAGTATATACAATAAATTCAATAAAATGATGTTTTTAAACAGCTGGCCTTAATTCTGGTGATTTATAAAAGCTGCAGTGACGTCCCCGATTAAAAAGTATGTAATAAGAAATTAATCATTTTCATTTTGACGCTCTCTCTAATCAGTAAATTCGCACAGCTCTGTGTTATGCATACTTTATAAAATTCAAAAAGTTTAACGATTATGAAAGTAATTAATGATTAATTAAAATAATTATTATTCACCAATAATTATTTTTTAATTAAAGCCACTTAATTGATTTTTGCACTAATTTGTTAAATAAATTAATATCGGTAAAAACCGAGAAAAAGAATACGAATAATTAAAAACCCTATTGGTAACATATGTCTTAGCACTGGAAGATCTGCTAATATTGTTCTATAGAGCACTAGGATTTATGGATCTGTAGGTGTTCCTACATAATTTCCCAGTAAAAAGTTCCTACGTAAATGCCCAAACAAAAACACACGAAATCATTATTTCGGAACAGCCAAGATATTGAAGATCAACTAAAGTTACAATGGCTTTGCACTCTCGAAAACCATATATGTTATTTAATGAGAGTAATCCGATATTAGATTACCTTTTCTAGAGCAAGAACACAACTTGAATTTTATTATAAAATGGATAACAATGTGCTTAATCGCTCAAAAGTGGTAACTGATTTAGGTGTCCATCAGCATATAGAAAACATATTCAGTAAAGCCTCCAAGATGTTGGGATTTGTCTAGCGATTAATCAAGGAGATCCATGGTATTAGTAATATTTTTTTTGTAATGAAAATAATATAAATAATAAAAGCTTGAAAATGGTTCGGTGTTTCAAGTGAGGAGCTATTGCTGTACAAAACCTATACAAAAGTTAAAATATATAACAAAATTATGTAAGGTGGTAAATTGTCAAGGTGAAACAGCTGGTGTAAAGTGTGAAGTTTTGATCGATTTAAGTTTGACTTTTGGTAGGCATTTTTGTTGTAAGTGTAACAATATGCCATTCTTTCAGCTCAATTGGCATACAAAGTTCTATTGGAAGCCATTATTTTTGTAATGCTTCATTCTTTTCTTAGTTTTGTAGATGACGGCTCACTTTGAAATCATCACACTATAATTACTGCTATGTAGTTTTCAGATCATGATGAAAGAGAGATTTAGGTTTACTGAATATTGTATGTATGTTATAATTACCCTGGTAAATACGAATCAGACTTTGCTTTTTTCGAGGCATGAGTGCACGATGTTATCTAGAAATAAACATATCTCAATTAATAAGTAATAGTACACATTATTGATTATTGTATGCAATGTTGTGTAAACACTGACCTAAAAACATATATTTGTGATTTAATTAAACTTTACATTGCTTTTGGTTATTAAAATGAGGGTAAGCTTCTCAAAGGAGGTTCAGAAATGTATTGTGAATGTGAGGTATATAAATAAAATAAAATAGGACAGATGGGGTGGGAAAATGGTTCTGCAATTAAGTTTCATAAAAATATTACAGATTATTCTTTGTATTTAAAGTGTAAGATTAAACGATAAATTTGAAGGTTACGCACTTGCCAACAGCCTGCTATATCAATCGCCTCCATGGCGAAACACCAACCCTCTCGCTGTCACTATTGCACTGGTGTTGCCAGTGGTTGAGATTTTCCCCTTTTTCTTACAACCTCAGTGCACTAATTTGCGTTTAATCAATGTTTATAAATAAATTGTATCATATATATCATTGTTATTGTGTTTAAATCCATACTATAACTGAAAACAATTAACTAAGGGTTTATTAATATTTTTTAAAATTTGTTAAACTAATTTATCTTTTAATAAAGATAATTAGAGCAGATGGACACACTAAATTATGTTTTTACACGATGGATACGTTACCAGAAATTTTACTTTCATCGTTTTAAATATACATATCATTTTATTGAAGTATATATAGGGACGGTTGGAGGTTTTACGTTGCCTTGGAAAAATATTACACGTGCTCCCCTTGAAAAAATGGTAGATATAAATCAGGAACATAATGTTATGTATCTGGGGGGCAAATCCCGAAATCCCTAGCTTAATAAGCCCCCCAAACAAAAATGAAGTTGCTCCCCTCGCATATTATCAAATATCATACATCAGTATGTACTAATTTATTATATAGTATATTTTGCAAATATTTTTAAATTTAAAGTAATTCAAATCACTAAAAGCTTTTAAAACTTATAGTTAATCAAAATAACAACATAGCAGGGCCGGCCCGAGAATGTTCAGCGCCCCGGGCTCTAAAAAAACAAATGTTAGAAAATATATTTTTCAAGAGAGCTAAAAAAAGATCGTTACGGAAAATTTTGTTTCAAAACCATCTCCGATTTTTTTTGAGAAATTGAGGAGATTTCGATACAGTGCTAAATATAATCAAATGGCGCCCCTTTTGGTGCTGGCGCTCCGGGCGACTGCCCGTACAGCTATACAGTGAAAACATTTGTATGGTAACCACAGAACAAAGAATAAAATAGTAGCTAATGAAGAACGCCGTGGTGCAGAGAGTAAAATATATGGTTACCATGAGACTATCATCAAGTCATTCTACTGTAAGGAAAGCAAAAAAATTTTTTTAACCCTTTGTTATGTTAACTTAAAAAATATACCATTAAATTTCAGTGCAATCCCTTTTTAAAAATATAAAATTATTTTCTACATATATTTAAAAAGTTATTAAAATATATTTTGCAGATTTAAACATTATTAAAAATTGAGTTTTTAGAATGCCATGTAATCGTAAATAATTTATAAGTAAGTTCAACATAAAAAAGTAGATGTGTTATAGCATTTATAAGCTTAAGTAAACAAAGCTTATTTTCTATTAGCTCTAAACAAAATTTTGAGTCTTCTTTAATTCTTAGTGGTTTCTGATCGTGTACACATGATTGCATGTACAAATGTAGAACATTTTTAAAGAAAATATTACGTCTTTATTTTGATTTTTCAGCTCCACTCTGGAACTGGCGCCTCAGGCGACCGCTTGTGCAGCCTACTCCTCTGGCCGGCCCTGTCTGAATATATAGTCGTGGTGCTTGAATTGTGAGTTGAAAATAATCGTATATAATTTTTATTAGTTATAAGTATTGCCACATAAGTACATACTTTACCGACGTAATAATTAGTTGCTAATCGTGAAATTGCGAAGTCTTCGTTCAGGTGAATATCAAAGTTGTTGCCAAATCACAGAGGTCAGTGAGCAACGAATATCAGCGTCGGTGTGCGGCGTGCTGTCGCAGGTCGAGAGCTAGATGCCAGCCGGTCAGCTGACTCGCAGAATCGGTCGACGAAGGAATTAACCACTCGCCGATCGACCAGTTGTAAGTCTTTTGTTAATTGTAGGTCTCACAATTCACGAGTCAAAGAATATATGTTTTTAGAGTGCTTCAGGCGTGTTACAGAACCCATATTTTTTATGACTATTGAGGTGTTTTCTGCTTATGTAAGGTTTTACTTCGAGGTTTTTTGGTAGCACCCTAAGCATTTGAAATGCAATTGTAATTCGTCTTTTGTAATTCACGCAATTGCAATGTGGAGCGGTATTAATTGTGCGCGGTTTACAATGCCTCTAAATAACTACGGGGTGTTGTGTAAAGTGACTAATAATTACGTGAAGCAATTTTCAATTTTTATTGCTTTTGACGTGGATTTTTGACTTCTGAGAAGGGATACTTGTTTTTTGCGCACTCCTATTGGTCAAAATTCTGTTTAGAGGTGCTTTATTCTTTTCTCACTTATTATGAGTTGTAAAGTCTTATTACGAAAGCTAGATAACCGAGGGTTTCCACTGCCACGATACGATTTTATTGCTTTCGATGTGAATTTTAAACAGGGATTCTAAATCTCGAATTCGGTCAGAAAAATGCATGTCATTTAATGAAATATTATGAATTTTAATGGTATCGAAATATTAAAAAGAATGACCATTGCCTGGAAAATTTGGCCCCTTCTGAAAAAAGCTGAAATGACGTTCCTGTATAAACATATATAAAATACCAGTGTTTTTTCACCACATATATAGAGAAATGTAAATGCTGCTATCAAGCGTGCTGATATCACGCCCCACCAGGGATGGGGAGGAGGGCAATACGCATATTATTAATATTTGCTACATTTTTTTTGTTAAAAAGGAGCAAATGCCAACGCGACGCGTGTAGAAAATTGCGAATTAAATTTTGTATTCTGTAAAGTTTATAAAGTTATTTTAATTATAGTTATAATTCACCTCTTGCTCTAAATTACTAGTGAAAGCACAAAAAAGTTCGTTTGTATTTAGATGATTATTTGAATTTCGGTGCGAATACTCTTTGACCAACGAATCTATGAAAATGGTTGTTTTAAAACACATTTGAAGACGAAACATAGCAGTTGTGTGAACTGTGATTTGAAACAATTTAAGAATATAAAGTAGAAGTTTGAAAAAATAATAACAATAAGTTTATTGTTCTCTGGACGAAATGCTAACAAAATTTGTACTCTTGAAGCTAGTTATGAAATTTCTCTGCTCATAGTTTGATCTGGAAAAAGTAAGACAGCTTTATCAGGTTCTCTCAAAAAAATCTGAAAATAAATGATAAAGATGTAAAATAAATGCCACCAAGCAATAGCACTGTTAGTAAAACAATATAATAGAATAGCCAAGGAAGTAGAAACACAACTAATTGAAATGTTGGGAAAAAGAAAATTCTTTCAAAAAAGCTTTTACCTAATCTAAATATGATAATATATTGAATTATAAAATGTATTAACTTTATCAAAGCAAATGCTAAATGTGAACGTCTCTTCAAACAATTTTGTGAGGATCAAATTATTGAACATGACAGACTTTTCCTTCATACCAAAATAATATGATTTTCGCAGGGTTTGCCTAAAGAGATTTATAATACTATTTGATATTCCTAATGAGTTTTTATGACTCATGTATTGATGCAAAATGGATAACACAACCGATATTGGTAGATATAACTGATGTGCCATGCAGTATCAAGAAAAACTCTTAGACTTGCAAATTTCTGAATCTTTTAAAACACAAAATATACAATGACGTGGCTTTGTGTCGAGACAGAAAAAAATACCCAATTATGCAAAGTTTAGCAAGAAAATTACTGTTACCATTCTCATCGTCATATTTAGTTAAATGTTGCTTTAGCGCTGTAAATGATTTGTTATTGAAAAAAAAATATTGCCTGGATATCACAAACAGTGGAAATTTAGAATTATAATTGGGCAACATAATACTTCATATAAAAACTTTGCAGCACATATATAGCACAAGATCGCCCTAATCTACATGTTATTTTCTTCAGAGTTGTACATGTAATATTTCATATATTTACCCACATCTCGAAGGAGTTCATCAAATTTTTATCTTTTGTATATAAATAATGTTAATTAGTTGTTGTTGTTTTACCTTGATGTTTTTCGAAACTGGTGTAAAATTAAATGTATAATACCATCTAATTAATAATATAAACATTAAAATAATATACTCGCAAAGAGGTTTTTGTTAAATTTTCCTTCATTATGTACTTCAGTTCTCTTATTTTCGTATATATTTATAGCTATTTATCACTTTATATTATTATTATTTATCAGCATCACATTATCTTACTCAGTACTTTAACTATCCTTTCTTTTTCTATTTTTTTTTCTTTCATTGACACTTTAAGGTTTGAGGACCCTAAGGGTGTGACTTCATAGTCAGTGAGACGCTTAGTGGAATCTAGTTTTTATTAGCTTATATTACAATTGCGATAAACGATATATGGTGAGATGTTTTCTCCGAGCGGTGGTGGAGAAACTGGCGCAGGAATGATGTCCGTGGGAGGTCCTCAGAGGTCTAGCAGTGTACAGCGGAAGTTGATCCCTCTCTGCTATGGTAGTGCTCAGTTGGAGGAGTTCCTCTCTCGATGTGAGCGCCCATGACAGTATGTTGTCCTTTACGCTATTGTCTTGTTTCCCTGTTGATGGATGATCATTTTGGTCGCAGTAAATTAGCGCCAGTTTTGAGAATAATACCTTTCAAGCGCAGGCATATCTGTGTGGTCGCCACAACATCATGTTTTTTATTACATGGGAAACATTAAGATTTTAAAAATGCTTTGGTGGGGTATGGCCAAAGAAGGTTAAGAAACTCCGAAATAGACGTTAGAATGACTAATAAAATTATTAATAAATCGGCTAGAGGAAAATCTATTCGACGGCGACTTTTTCAAATGCATGCAAATCATGTATTAATTCGTATCTTGCATAATTTCTATAATGTGATGCAGATATTAGTACTATATTTTTATTTGCTGAAATAATACAAATAAATTTAAATTATTATTGGGTCTATTATTGAGTAAACGTATTGCTATTATATAATTATACATTTACGACAATACAATCTTATAACTTATATATATATTTTTATATATGTATCTACAATAGTTTCACTCTGAAATGAAACGCTTTTCTGCGTTGGTAAATAACATACATATTATATAGAAAAAGAGAAATTGTATATCATTATTTATTTAATTATTTATAAATCAATTTATATAGTTCTCTAGATCGTACAAACCACATTAAATTTAATCTGAATCGATATTAACTTGATAAGACAATTTTAACCAACTTTTTGATGCATCAAAGCGAGCTATAACAATCGCTAATTTAATTTATTGATTTTACTATTATGATACAATGGTGAAGTTTTATTTAATATAAAACATACTTTTCTATGTAATTTATCATGATTTAAATATTTATTCGGTCTATTCAAAACAAGCATTCGTGTTTGACATATATATATATAGACTCATAGGTGTACATAAATAGAGTATATGTCTAAAGCTCTGGCTTTCTATATTAGAAGGTGAAATGTTTGATTTACCAGTCCGTTGGCGTATAAGCTTCTCTAGGAGCGTTTTATCGTCTTCTCACTAGTATTTTATTATACATGTCGTATGCAATATAAATCCAAGACTTTGGTAAAATAAAAAAGGTTTTCTTAAACTTTCTGAAATATAGAATATTAAATATACATCGTGGTACAGCAATTTATATAGTATATAAAAATGTAATATATTCATTCGGAAACGTAATAATGGGGGTAAGGGGTTGTTCGCCTCAGAAAATCCATAAAGAAGTGCTAAGAAAGCAAAAAATATGTTATGTTCAATTTAACATGGTATTGAAGATTCAAATAGTAAATTTTTATGGTAAATTTTCACGTAATAACAAACTCTAAAAACTAATAGTTTATAAAATAAATAATAATAAACTGTAAAATAATTATTAACTATCCACAGATTATTTTTATATAACGCATTATTAAATTTAGATTGTATTATCTTAACCTTAAATATTTATAAACTACTAAAAGTATTGTAGTTAAAAGTAAACTCCATCTAATTGATTCTGACGCTTAAGACTAATATACCAAAAATAATCTAAACAGGCAAATTAAAGCTCTTGGGTTCGAATTATACATGAACCCGTGTCTAGGAGATTGGAACTAGATTTTTTTATAAATACAATGAAATAAAATCGGTTAACTCAATATAGCTTTTTAGAACCTCATGGGAAATTTAACCTACATACATATGTCTTCATACATATAAATTTGATACTAAGCTGTTTTTAATGAATTATTTTCTTCAGGTTTTGAAGTCGAAGAGGTGCAACTTTACAGTCAAAATAGACGTCGAAAATTATGGTAACAGTTTATTTTAAAAACATATTTAAATTACTATACATGTAAAGAAATGTAGATGCTGCTATCACGCGATGGAGTTGAAATGGCAGAGATTCTACGCTGGAATGTCGAGTTGTATTATTGTGTGCTGATGTGTCTCGTATTTATGTTGGTTTAATGTGCTGGCTGCATCTGCTACTGTGACTGCCACGTCTCTTCTGTGACCATGAGTTACATATTGTATAATGTTGGTTCGAGACAGCTCTGACGAATCGCAGATGAATATGTTTGTGGGGCAATTGCATCGCTTTTTGTAAATACCCACGAAATGTGTTTACGACTTCAAATGTAAACGGTTCAGATCACTCTGGCGATCTGTAACATAGGGGAGAATAACAGTAGTATTATGCATTGTCTTTCGCGCATCCTTTCCAAACAAAAAGTAGTTTTTAGTGATAATTATGAGAAAATAACATGTCGGGGTGGATATACTATTAAGCAGGATGGGCGTGAACTTTTGCGGAGGCAAAAAAAAAATATAATTTTATGATCGTAAAATTTATTTATTTTACATTTTATACATACATTTAGGGCTATTTTGTAATTATGTATATACTTAATCATATATTTTTTTTGAATGGATTACCAATATAAATCAAACATTTTACGATGGCTAAGTTAAGAAAAAGCACTTTCAAAATTCGTTCAGAATATATAATAAATGGAGCTAAACTTTTTTAATAATAAGAAAATCATTGAATAAAATAATCCGTTAATGGACGTCGAATGGTTTTCAAAATAAAAGCTTAAGCTTAAATTAATTAAATTACAAGGTGTTAACAAGCAATTATTGGCATTAAAAGTAAACATTTATATATGTATGTATATTAAAATGTGACGTAAATATTTTTATGTTACAAGGAAATATATACTGAAAGGCAAATAAAATTATATTCACATGAAAATTTACCCCAGTACTGAAATCAATAAAGAACGAGTTTTATTTAACATAAAAATAATTTAGAAAATGTTTTATATATTTAAAAACAAAAACAAAAAAATAACATAAATATTTAATGAAAAAACTTCCTTGCCTTTTCGCAACAAAATATTTAATAATATTGTTGAAATTCATGGAGTTTGCTATTTCGCTTTCTATAGAAAGAATTGCCAAAGATGTAAATCGGTCTTGGCTCATCGATGATCGGAGATAACTTTTAATTCATTTTAATTTAGAAAAAACTACGTTTGATTAAAGCCACAGTTAATGGGGTTGTTAACATAATTTGTAATGCAATAAATAAATTTGGGTATGCTTTAGTAAGATCGTTCTTATTGATAAATTTAATCGAAACAGGATTTAAACAGTTTTATCGACTGAAACATCTTCATTTTCTTAAACAGTTCCGTTCCATTAATATCACCTTATGAATGTGTGTGTGTATCTTGATAATATTTAAGTATACATATATTCATCGGTCAAATTAGCAATTTTATTCATATATAGAAAACCAAATGTCTTGGTGATTTTCATATAGTTTAAATTTGTTTTTAAAATATATTAGTGAAGTATCAATTATTTAAAAAATAGTAAATCTTAAAATTTTATTCGTCGCTAAAAATCGAGGATTAATCTTCTCCCTCGTGGTCAAAGATTCGAACTCCACCCTTATATGTAATTCGTTTTACACGAAAAAAAAATGAATTTTACCTTATCTAGATTCTGCTCCAAAAACACTATTGAATGAATGTATAGTAGAATATATAGACTAGATCTTATATTTGAAATTCAACTTTCTTACGTTCCCACCCTTACGTTTTGCAAAAAATTAGTAATAGTTTTTTACGTGCCCCAAAGGGATTGACAAAATCTTTCGTCTTAGATTTTATTATTTTTTTATTTGTTTCAAATTATTTAATCTATATTTATAAGTAAAAAAAAATTAGGTTTCACAATTTTTTAGAAATTTTAAATATTTTATCATTAAATATTTCACTATTCTATTCTATAGAGGGAACTATTCAACAATTTTTGGCACAGAGAAACAATTTCTGTGATTTATACAGTAAAAAATCAAGTAATACCTAGTTGGTGGTTAAATCTTTCACATTTACTTAATACTTTAAAATATTTAAATATGAATAAATATGTTTTCCAAATGGTCTAAAAATCAATCCCATGTAATAAAGTCAGTTTCGTGTTGTTCTTCGTCTTTTGTCCATCTTTTGTATTTTAAGACTAAGCATGTAGATGTATTTATTGCTATTTTATTTAATTTTAAACATTGCGATACTACAATACATATATAGCAGTAGAAACTGCCATTTTAATATGTTTTTTTCCACTTTAATAGGCCTGAAATAGTACAATATTAAGTGAATGAACATTTGGATGAAAATACAGTCAATAATATTTTTGTAACTTTTGATTAAAGTTGAACTAACTATTTTAAACGATTTTTGTAAACGTCGATTCTTTATCAAAATTATCAACCATAAAATATAGTTTTGATTCCAAACCTAAATTTAAAAATAGAAAATTATTATGCATGTTAATAACAACTTAAGTGCGATAAAAGTTTTTTATTATTCTTCGACAATTCAGTAATCAAACTATTTGTATTTGAAACAAATACATAAGTACTTTTCGGAAAAATATAAACTTCTGGAGGTGAGAAAAAACTTTTATTGGAATTTCGCTCCTAAGTGGGTATCTGTGTTCCAGGTGGTACGATATATTAGGGAAAGAATATCGACACGCACTATTATTTGATATCGAAGTCTATTAAGCGTTCGATTCGAATTTTGAATGTTATGTTGCTTATAAATAATAAGTTGGTAAATTACAAATGGACAGTTAATGCATATATATGAAATAGGATTGCGGACGTAATCGTAACATGAATTAAAAACAACAAACATGGTAAAAGAATTGATTTTTATTTCCTCATGCACAGGTAATAACAATGCACCATACAACGAGTCGGAAATATCATAACAAATATCGAACCCATTATTATCTGTTTACGAAAAGGCTGTCGGTTGATGAAAACATTCGTTAGTCAAGTATAAATATTTTTCCGTAATGTTTTTCTTCTTGAGCTACTCGTTTGTGGTATATATATTCTTATAAACAAAACTAATAATTCATACATATATTTAAAAAAAAATAATCACTGAAAGAGAGCTGACTGAATTTTTTTTTATCAGACTAGGTTTCGAAATTCGTCACTTTCTAATATCAAAATTTATTGTAAATGTTCATCTGTTAATATTGATCCATAATTGTGATTCTATGTACTACAATTTTGAAAATGTCTTTTCACATAGGTGCTGCTAATATACAAATATAAATATTTTTTTTTTCGAATTTGCCTTTTAGTATGTCGTTCTAATTAAAATATCATTAAACTGATAGCGGCTAAGTTCACCGCTGACAGAACTGGTTCAATAACACATGATTGATTGAGATATTTCCAACAAAGTACATATTAGTGAATAAAACAAAAAAAAACTTACAACAACCCGTTCTCTATATATTTTTAGCACCATATGACGTGACACATTTTAGTCGATTTCACTTAAATTTCATTTAAATGCTTGTTAGAGTATCCAATAAAAAAAATGGGGACTTGGAAATCAATCGAGCAAATTCAATTTTTATTTTTATTAATTATATTTAAATATATTTTCTTTATTTGCGTGTATTATACACCGTTCATACAGAGCGATACGATTAACAGAGTAACAAATTGAACGTAGAACGTTTTGCTTTAAAGCGAGCGCGTCCGGAAGCGGTTTAGAACAATTATATATAAGAATCTCCGAGCGTGACAAAGTGCGTCAGTAAAACTTGGATGTCATATACAAATTACGCGTCCAATATGTCTTAAAAAGATGAGTTCAGTCAAAATTCCAGAATCTTAAAGCAGGGGATGAAAAGAGTTGTATATGTTATTTATGGCCCACTTTCTCGAAAAATAAATTTATTTACATTCACGTGCCGCCCTTGTGCTATTCTCCTCAGCCGTCATCACCCCGTCACGTCCCAAAATTGACGTCCTTAAGCGCGAGGCATCAGCTGTGCGTTTTTCGCGTTCGAACGAAGGAAAAGCGCGTTTCGCTCGGTGGAAAAGCGCGCCGGCGTGCGGGCCGCATCAGTGCGCATGCGCCTCGCGCGGGCCGAGCGGAGGGGGTCATCGTCGAGCCACTCTCGTGCGGCCGGTCGAGCAGACCGCCACGCAGCCACGACGCTGCCGCCCCGCCAGCCGCCCGGCTACCCCCGGCTACTCTCGGCTACACGGCTGCTACACATCGAGTGCCTGGCGCATGAGGCCCGCTGGCGCCGGATGAAGCTGCGGGAGCTTCGCTGGGGTAAGTCAGCCCTTAGAACCCAAACCACGTGACTGAACAATCTTGCACGTGTACGGGACACACATACACACATAACCAGACTTAAAAAAATACAAACTATTATTATTGCATCTTAGCCATCATAACGCAAAAAAGCTCAATGGGTTAAATCTTGCAACAAAACCTCACTGAAAATATCTGAAATTGGTAGCATATACTTTATGAACAATTTTATTATTATTATATCGCTGTTATGCATAGTTTTCTCAAATTTTTGCTTTAATTTAGACAATCAATAGTTATTAAGTGAGAAAGGGAGGGGCTAGCGTGTGAATAAACGAAAAGTAGCAATGATTTGATAATAATTTCATTTTGTTGAAAAAAATATTCTATGGTTTCCATGTGAATTTTTCTTCTAAGCAACAAAATAACAAGTTTGTTATGGTTACAGTTTTTGAATTAAACTTAATTCACTATATATTTTATTTTTAAATTAAATTATAAGAAAGCAACAAATTTAATCTTGGGTATGGATAAAATAATTATAAATAAAAATGATCGTTCTTTTTTATCTAATGACTAAAAAGATACATTAGTCAAACCAAAAGGCGGATAGGTTTAAGAGTATCTGTTCATATAAATGTAGTGATAATATTCATTGCAAAGATTCTAAAAAAGTATGACTCTTTATTAACTTCTTCTTTATTAGAATCAATATAGAAATTACCAAAGCATCTTCTATGAAGAAGAGAAACGAAACAAAGGGATTTGATTCTCATTAAATCGTTAAACATAAAAAATAAGCAAATTAATATAATTACTATTGAAATCTGTGATGTACGAAAATATACTTCATGTACATACCATACATATAATAATTTGCCTATTACGCGGAATCAGCAAAATTAGCTGAATATAATTAATACGATACAAATTATTACGCGGAATAGGCAAAACGTGCGTTACAGTTATTTAATAAGTTTGATTCTTAGTACTAATAAAAATATTCATTGATGAAATATTTACATAAAATGGTTCGCTGTTGGATATAAAATACCATTCTTTCAGTCGGATCGGTATATCCGTATATCAATATTTTATTATTATGTAACGTATTGGGTTTTAACGCCTGTCAAATCGCAATTGTAAATTTACAATTTATCTATCCTTTTATGCCAGAAACACAAATCAGACAATATAAGGCTGTCAATAATTAAAATGTTAATATAATTTTAACGACGATTTTTCATGTATGTACTATTTTCATATATAATTATTATACATATATGCAAAGACAAATAAACTATCCTCTGACATATAACGAAGATACCGAAATTAGTATACATATTTTCACTTTTATTAAGTTATTTCATATTAAAAAAATCGAATTGTTATCAAAACGTCTAGAAGGTTAACCTAGAAGCACGGAGACTGAACTTTTATATAAAATGCAAATAAGTTATTTATAGCAAGAGAGTATTTAACTACATATCAGGTTAATAAGTTGTTGTTTTTTTCAAACATTTTATTGTTTTCCGTAACATTTATAAATTGTTAAATAATTTGTAAATGTTAGTTTATATGTTCTTATATATATTTATTTATTTATTGTAAATCTTCCAAGCGTTAGCACAATGCGTTTCAATAAATAATTATTGAAATCAGTGTTAGAAAATTCTAAGGTAAAAGTTAATTATGATGATCTATCAAAATTACAATTATTTTATAACCACCAATTCCGTTCCACTATATACTAGGATCTATATGAGTTTTAAACCTAGATCTTTTAGGTATAAGTTTTTTAATTTGCCAAAAAAAAACATCAAAATTTTAATTGCATTTTGCCATATTATTAATAACATTAAATTATATTATTATAAAATTATTTTGGTTAAGATGCAAAAAAAAGGAGAGTAGCCCTTTTTTATTTCATTTAAATTAGTATTTTTGCGTCTTAAAAGTTCTGCAAAACAGATTCCAGAATTAGGTGGATACAGCAACAATTTTCATTCAAAATCCATAGTATTTTCGCTTTATCTTGGTTTAAGATAACACCATGCCTGTTAACCAATCTTGGACGATTTTGCTTGAATTTTCTTTTTAATCTCTCGAATTGTTGGCAATATATTAGTTATTTTGTAGAATCACTCTTTCATTCCGCCACAGGCTTATCTTTGTCTATTGGTCTTTTAGCCATTATTAGTGCCACAAATGATTTATTTCTAATCTCCAGTAACAATGCACTCATAAAGGTGATCAGATTAGAAAGACACATATTAACACACAGGATTCGGTTCAATTTTGACACTTTTCCGATCTTTAAAACATGTCGATAAATCATCTGTGTGTCATCTGAGTGTCTTTATTATCTCGCAAATCAATAGGATTGGATTAATCTTTACAAAAGCTTGTAGAGCTTCGTTATCTAACATTTACTCTCTGGTTCGTCGACCAACAAAAAATTACAACACTAAAATTAATCCCTCGAAATTATTAGGAATCTAAGTATAACGTATCATATTTTTAATGATGTCCATGAAAATTTACGAAAAACTGCACAAAAGCTTTGAACCTTACTTTACCAAAGGATAGCTACATTGCAAATATGTCAATTTCTAATCTACCCTTAATCTGGTAAGATCTGTATAAAGCAAAAACGTCTGGTTCATTATTTTATTAATTATTAACTATAACTGCAGCTTAAATCAATAAATATGCACAATCTAGCTCAATTTATTATTTTTATTCATCACAATATTCATATATAATATTAAAAAATCTTTTCTAAAATGATATATCAATCATTAATTTTGCTTTCCAAAATACAATATAAATCACAAAGCACTAGAATCCATATAGGATTTAAGCCCAGATTTTCCAAGTATTAGTTATCGACTTATACCACTTGTATATCGTGCTGATAAAAAAAGTAATTGTATAAAGCATTAAATTTGGATAAATTGACTATGTATCGATCTGATTATTATTGCTTTATTCGATATTAGTAAAACATAAAGCTTCAATTTAGCTAAACACAACAATTATCACTGAACGAAAAAGAAATAGCCGCAAAGAACAAATAATGTTTTGTCAAATATTAATCAACAATGAAATTCTATGTATTGAATACAGCTCACTATGTTTTAATAAATTTTTATAGCTTTCTATATACACATCATTCATAGTGAATCTAATTAAAATGTTGTAGATTTTAAGTAGTCGTAAATAAATTAGTAAAATTTCAGCTGCCGATCTCAAGAGAGACTTCATTATCTTTTAGCCCTTTGAATAATTATGATTGGATGTGTATTTATTGCCTTAATCCAAGGCATAATTACAAGTTTTTAAGAATATTAATTGATTTCAAGGCCATTGAAAGTCCGAACAGCTGCAGATGCTTTGTTGTTTTCCATTTATAACTTTCTATTCAATATAAACTTTTTTCATTACGAATTATGAATTTCTAGTTATAGTCAGAATTTTATATAAAAACTACTATTATATTTTTGAGTAATGTTTTATTGTGTGATATAGCAAATTTTACAAATACGAAAACTTATTTAGATATAATATTTTTTATTTATGTTTAGCTTTGTCCAAAACGAAATCTTCTTCTAAATTTCCGCCATGAACGACAGCTTCCGATCATATTGGCATTTTTTTGGCGACGTTTATTTCCTTATCTAGTTTATACAATCATTAGACGTCTTCCTCCTTTTTTTAACATCTTTAACTGGAATTGGAACTTTCACAGAGTAAGCAAAATGTAGATGAAAAAGCTATTAACTTGTAGTTATTATTAGATTTTGATACAGTTATTCTGGAAAATGAACCATATAAATGTCTTATTTGAGTTTGTTGGTTTATATTTTAAAAATATATTATTCTTAGAAGTCATAAAAAAGTAACATATGCAAAGTATCAATGTTTTATAATACTTAAAAAAATATCCTTTAATTTCACACACAAATGAAATGTCTTTAAAAATATGTTTTTTATTTGAGTTAAAAATTGAAAAACCTGAAGTATTGCTATTAAATCTCAAATATAAATAGCTAACAGTATTTCATTGTTATCATTTTTACTTCCTGATTTTAAATCGTATATGATTTTTAATAAGCAACGTTTAGACTGGATTAATTGAATAAGTGTGACAATGCAACCAAATAAAGTTGGTAGATGCTGTTATCAGGCGATGGAGTTAAAATGACAGGTCTTGGATATCAGAGAGTCTTCGCTGGCGTGTCGAGTTGTATTATTGACGGCTAGGATCTGTCGTGATATGTTCCTTTCTGTGACCAAGTGTCACATATTTTAATTTAATGGTTCGAAACAGCTTTGGCGAATCACAGATGATGATGCTTGTGAGCCAATTACATCGCTTCTTGGACACATTCACGATGGTCACTTTAGCGATCGGTAACCAAACGTTAGAAAAATAATTGTATGCGCAGAGTAGAATGTATTATTTAGCGCGCATCCTTTCCGAAGAAAGGGTAGTGTTTTTAGGGTACTTATGTTCTATCAGGTGGTTCATGCAATATTTACGCAATTTTTTAGTCACGAGATTTTTGAACTTTCGAGATTTTTGCACCCTTTTTTCTTTGAAACGATCGTTAGAATTATATCTTATTGTAAAGCTGGTTAAAAAAGTTTTAATCAAAAGTCATCAACATTTTCTACGTTCTTAATTTTTGTCGAATGTACAAAAAATCGTATTGTCCTTGAAACCTGCGTAAAAGGGTTTGGATTTAAATTGTATGTATCTAAAAATAAAAACATGACATGGTTTAGGTAATGTCTGATTTTTCACACAAATCATTTTCAAAATTATACAACAAGCATTTATTTTAGCTACAGTAATAATATTACATGATTTTGAAGCGTGCCAAAATTACGCAGTGAATTTTTACTCTCTCTTGTAATATTTAAGTTTTATTACATTTTTACGTGACTAAGGTCTTTACTTATAGATTATATTCGAATTTATAATAAAACTTTTTTTATATTAATTAAAAATAATATTATATTTTCTTTTAACTCAGTATCTCATTTCTGCTTAAAACTATCATATCTATTTATAAACATATTTAACTTATTTATTGTGGAAGAAATATTTTTTTCTATATTATGGATGTGTTAACTTTAATGACGACAAAAGTATTTTTAAAATTACATTTTAGTGTAATTTTTGTAGATCATGTATTATTTATCTATAATTTTCAATATTTAAAATTATATTTAGTATGTATATTGATATTACTTATGTTATTTTTTCGTTGATTTTTCAACGGACTAGTTATTTGGGCACAAAAGTAAAAATTTCATACGCAAGGTGTTTGTTTACTCTTCGTTCATAATCATAATAACATAACTGATAAGATCGTACGGTTATCGAATATAAATATACATACATATATATACATATATAGAAAAAAAAAATCCACCTGTTACGCGTAGCTTTGGCCTTATTTGTATATATATATATATATTTTTATGTTTTGGTGAGTTTTCGGGAGGGCCATGGCGTAATTGGCCGTCAAAGGAAAAGTCTGCGAGGTAAAATTCTATTTCGATCGAGGAAAGCTCGACGATGTATGTATATAGTATGCATAAGTATAAAATGCGGGTAGATGTTCACTAAATTAATAATATTTTAGTAATGGAAAATTTACGCATAAATAATTATTAATATTATATCGAATCAGAAACATTTTTAAATTTAGTTTTAAATGAAAACTTTACTGAATTACAAATAAGAATTGAATCTAAAAATCGGTACATCACTATCGCGAGGTACCGCAGCTTGTTGAAAAGTATTAGCAGTATAGCCAGATGTTATGCATATAAGATCATTCTTAACCTAAATTTAATAGTATAATGTGTTATACAAGCATGCATGTAAGAGATAATTAAAACAGGTACCTTTAATTTGGTTCAAGTACGAATATTCTGGTCAAACTTTATACGTGTTGCATAATGGCCAGGCCAAATTATGTTATTAAAGTTAAGGCGTATACATTTCAATAACGATTATTAGTATGCTTTTAGCCAGTATTGAACAAGCCTTTGATACAATGCTAAAATTTGCCACTGTAAAAGTGCATTATAAGTGCCAAAGCCAAAGTTGGAAAAGCTATTATAAGTGCCAAAGAAATTTACTGTATTCCAAACGTTGCGTGCTACACTTGAATTATTTCTTAGCTCGCGCTAAAACATACCCTTAAATCCTTTGGTGCGATTAATCATTTAAATATAGATTTATTTCTTCGTGAGCATTAAACATTTAATTAAAATCATTTCGAACTCGAGCGATTTAGCTTGGAACACAATGTACTGCAAATATATTTATCCTCAGAAATAAAATTTAGTGTCGAGTGAGCATCGATTTTCGAGAGGTTTCCGTTTTTGCTTTTCTCTTAAAAACTCGGCTTTAACCCTTTGAAAGTTTTCGAAAGGTTTCTTTAAGACCCTTAAGGCGTATATTTTGACTTGTAATGCATATTAATTTCACTCAAAAGTATTAAAGGATTTTAATATTTGTAACTTTCAAGTTATTGCAGTAAAACGTTGAACACAAAGGTCTGTCGGAATTGTATTTTTTACTTTATTCAATCTTGACATTTTCCGATTCGAACATTGAATAAAATATATGAAGCGTTTTAAGTACCTTATCGTCAAATACTTTATGAGCTATTTAGTGGCTCTTCATCAGTTCAAGAGGCTACTTTCTTGGTTTCATATTAGCGCAATAAAAAATCAATTGTGGCGTAGATATATAATAGAAGACAGTCTTTGTATTTTAAAAGCGGAATATTATTTATAAAATAAAAGTTAAGTCGTTCGATTCCCGGAAAGATTTTCTTTGTTGTTTTCAGTGCTGAAATGTTTATACGAATATTATTTTATTCGCGTATATTTATATGTAGTGCAAGTTTTTAAAATATTCGATATCAAAGAGATATACTTGGATAAAATTTGAAATCACTAATATTATATAAATCAGTTAACATTAAAAATAATTATATAAGTGAAATGAATTTCATGAAGAACGGTTTTACAAAGTTTGTCCACTAAAGCGGAAACACTCTTTGAACAGCCCCTATCTTTGTTAGTCTACTATTTTTTTTTCACTTACAGTTAAATCAGACGTTTCAAAGATATTTTCAAAATTTTAAATTTCAAATAGTGGTCGGTGACATTAAAACATTTAGTTACTGGTAGTAGTTAATATTTTTATTCTAAACCTTCTGTCACAATATGAAAGGCGTTAGATGTAAACACAATCAATCTATTTTAATTATTACAGCTTACAATTGCTAGATATCACCAGGACTTTTTTAATCAAAAAAGGTGCCGAAACTCACTTCTTGTCAAGCGTTTTACTGAAAAAATATAATATATTTGAAGCAGCTTTTCCTATGACACGAAACGCATAAAAAATTTAACAAAAGCGCAAAAACAATTATCACTTCTCAGAAGTCAAAAGCAATAAAATCGTATCGGCGCCATCGACTGATCTTGGCTGGAAAATCAAAATGAAAGCGACAGATTTTTTCAAGCTTTTAAGGTTTTCTAAATTTCAGTCGATGCTTCGACGCAGATTTTATTATTCGAAGGCGAAAGCTAAGTGTTTTTATATTAGTCTTGACATAAGTGTTTCATTACGGCAGTATCTTGAAAAATAAAGAAAGTCCCTTTGAGCCATTGATCTATTGAACAATGGAGATAGTTCGAGACTGAGCTTGTTTTATACAGATCTTAGTAATTTTTCTTGGCTTGGTGGAATTTCAGCTCTGACTTTTTTTTTTGTTAAAGTAAGGTCCAACGATTTTGATGTAATTGTTCGTAAATAGTAATGTACCGTTTATAGACATCAGGGCAAATGCATTAAACTTAAATTTATGATAAGTTTTGAGGTACGTAAATCAGTTAGTTGCATTTAAATACATATTTAATTATTTTCTGGTGACTAATATCCAAAAGATCTGGGTCTGAATCACATATTAACCCTGGTATTTTTTTATATTTTTTTCATGTCTGGAAGATCGGAATTAGTGGTGATTAAATATTTTTAATTCTGATCGATCATCAGATATTAAGTTTTCATAGATTTTCCTAATCGCACGGATGAATATTTCATATTAAATCGTACTATCTGTAATAATAGCTTATACTTATTGAAATAGATTTTGCTTTCAGTTTGACGTTTCATTACTTATTCGGTAGTTGTTGATTGTGTTTACCTTGTTGTAACGCATTTAGCTAAACCCTGAAAATTCAAAATAGAAAATTTTTTTGATACAAGGATATTTGCTTAATTTTTTTGTCACGATATATATATTATTTCTAATATACTATGAGGTATATTAAATATTTAAGCAATTTTAAGTTGAAATTAGGGCTCTATATTTTAATTGTAAATTTTAAATGTGAGTATATTGCTTTAAAACTTGTTACATGAATATAATTGAAATATATTTTATTATTATTATCACTTTATATGGTATATTATAATAAAATTATTAGAAAAGGAGAATTGAGTAGGTGTATTATTTTTGATTAGTAAAAAATAATATTTTACGGATATGTTAAAAGCTTTCCAAATATCAGATGATCGAAAAAACGAATGTTTTATCTCATTAGATATTTAAAATATACCTGCATCAGGTACATTTTTCACACTCTTATCTTAATCGCATATAAATCGTTTGTTTGCTTCAACTAAACAAACACTATTTGCCCACAACTCACTAATGAACGATAAGCGAATCGCCGTTAAATAGCTACTCTGTTTGCTCGCACCTATTTATTTACATTCACAATGTCTATTATTGGTTATGCAAATAGCGAAATCCTCAAGGCAGCCTCTCAGTTTCTTTTCAAGCATGATAAGAAGATCTAAAGGGTCGCTGCGCTTCTGAACCGAGAGACGAGAGCAAATCCAATAAGCAGCCGTCGCCAAACTTTGCGTCGCGAAATTAATTTCTAATAACGCACATTCCAAGCTAACCATTAAGAGCTAGCACGTGTGGATTCGTGGCTAAATTTAACCGTATTTTCACCATACATAAATGATCGTGGTGCAAATAGGCAAATCGTTCAATAATTAATCAGATATACAAGTATGTTTGGCTATATGCCTTGAATTACTAGTATCTAGTATATGTGGATGCGAGCAAGAAGCGAGATGCTATATGGCAAGTTTTCGATTTATTACTTCAGCGTATGTGCTCGCTTAACAGTTGCTTCACAACTACAGGGTGTGCATAAATCACCGGTTGTTTTAATGTGTTTTGAAACAAAAAGCTTGGCGCTACGAGGACGAATTTATTGCATGGCCTCGGTTCTGAGTTAATGCCTTGCTTAATGGGTGGGTGTTTTATTTTTTATTTTTCTTATTGTATGAAACTGGTTGAATGTAGAAAATTTACGTGATAATTAAGTAAGTGTTGTGCGACGATTTATTTTAAAAGCAGAAATTCGGGCTATATATAGTAGGTAAATACAACTTTTTTTGGAATAAACTATGAACTGTTGTTACCAAAATTGCTAAGTATTGCTTACAATTTTCCAAGCTAAAATAAGTAATCGGCAGTAGAAGGTCTAAGATCAAATATTGCTGACATATAGGTATTGTGTTTCACCATAACAATGCTAGATTACACGTTTCTATGGAGACTTCAAGGCTGATATATTTTAGTGCAGCTAGAAAATAGTCTGGACCATGCAAATTTAGGCTAGCATTCATTTAGAACTTAACTAGATACTCTTAATGAAGTACTGTTAACAAATTCAAACTCCTTTCAAAACTACTTAGATCACAAATTTTACGGGAGGTGAATTCATCAGCTATCAGAAAGATCAAAATAGCACATTATTTATTGCCATTAATTCGCCTATTTTTTAAATAATGGTTATTAGAATATTTGTTGAACTATTCGTTCATATCTGTAGTGAAATATTTAATGCACTAGTCAATGTATTGCTAAAGTATCTATAGCCCTTGTGCCTATTTTTCTAATGCGAATTTAATATTACTTATATTATCCATGGTCATAACATCTCAAAGCTGAAAAATAAACAGTTACATACAAAACAGCTGAAACTCTAGTAATTACTCATAGTTCTGAGTCTGTGTACTTTATTATTATCTGATTTTGAGTTTTCTTTTTTTAATAATGCTGTCAAATTATTTTTTCAATCTCAATCTCAGCCTACCGAGTCATAGTTGCTGCAACACATTACTAATCATAAAACCCACATTAACATAAACTAAAAGACTTAAACACTCAATGCTTTACTATTTTAAAAAATAAAATAAATAGCCCGAATCATTTTGACTGTTAATATATAAATTTGTTTGTATATATGGATTTATATTCAGTGTTAAAACTGTACCTTTAGATTATTCATAACATTATGAATATATTTAAATATTTAATTTATATTCAAATATATGAAAATAACAAATATTTGAGAACTATAATTGCAAATAATAATTATCTCATTCACGAACTCGTTATTAAGCTTGAACCTGATTTTAAAATGTGCTGACAACTGGGCTAAACTTAGTTTAGAAATAAACATAGATAGATAATTACACTATATTATATAATGTTTTTTTTAGTGACATTAGCCAGCTTATCACTTTCAGAAAACATCATAAAGCTTACTTGGAAATAAAGTTGGTTCAACAGAGATAAAAATTTGACACTAGATCAAAATTCAACTGATTTTAACAGATAGTGCTATACCTTGATTATTGCACTGCTATGAGTTGTGTAGCATATACGTGATACTTTTGACTTTTGAGTCATATAGAAAAAATAGTGCAGAAAAGTTCAGCAATATACAGTAGAATCCCCAATAACACGGTCAATTTGGACGTGCTATTTGGGTGCCCGTTACTTTAAAGGAAGAATATCTTACCACACGCGCCTGATTTATACGTACGCATCGCATTCTAGTCCCCCAACTACACGCACCCAAATAGCACGTTTTCAATTTACCGTGCTATTGGGTGGTCTACTGTATATGTTTTTATTCATGGCAAAAGAAAATTTATGATCACGTGTTTATTTTTATATCGAAGTCAAAGTTATTTATTTATTTATAAAGCAATTTTTAAATCACGTATAATTTGTGCAATATAAAAGTAAAATCCAGTTGTTTTCTAAGATCGGGTTGAGCTTTGGATTTTGAATTTCGTGACGTGAAGCGAAAAAGCGGCTGCTTCCTCGATCTCTTAAGTCTCAGTCGATGCTTCGTCGAGTTCAAATGAACTTTCGCGCCTCCCAAGTAGCGAATAGTTCTTGATGAAAGATCCCTTCGGAAGTGATTTACAAATTATTTACTTAAATACGATAGTCGAGATGAAGGGTGTTTTTTTGCTTCACTTACTCTCGAAGCGGTTACTAATTGTGAATTTTTTCGTAACTGTTTAGGTTTGAATAGTTAAAGATTTGTCAACACTGTAAGGTATAACATATTTCACCAGCTATGACATACTGTTTTGTATTTGTAAATGCTACGAACAGCTGTTATTACTTATTATTTATTTAGGAATACTAATTCCTCTGGGTTTTCTCTCGTAAGGACTAATATCATTATTGGTTTATTACGCTTTTAACACGTATTTGTGAAAAGTGTTTTATTAAGTTTTTTCTACATAGTTCGGTGATTCCCTGAAAGTCCCCTAATTCAAGTTATTAAAAACACGATAAAATAGTAATCGAATGATTGTCTATATTATTATTTTTCGGTCATAATAACATATATAAATAAGTTTATTATTTTTTGTTAATTTTTAGGTTTAAAAGTAAACTGTATTTTGTGTATTTTTGGCTACATTTATATTCACTGTTTGTCATACTTTACGGCAGTATCGAATTATGAGAAATATAATTCCAAATTGTACATATATCATGAAAAGCAAATTTGGGTCATAACTAATAGATGTTAGCATGAGTTAGCAAGTAAATTTGTAACTCATCTTTCAATACTGTGCTTCTCAAATATATTTATATTCATATAATTCGTTAATCATTTTATTAAGTACTCCATCGTTACATTTAAAAATTATAAAACCTCTGAAATGTAGTTTAAATGTTGACTATATCAATTAATAATTTAGATGATTGACATTAAATTCTATTGCAGTTTTCTCAGAATTTGCACTCTTTGACTATTATAGAATGTACATTAGCTCACTATATAAACATTGCATAATTCATTAGTTTGCAAAATTTCTTAGATTATATAGTTGTAGACAGGAAATGTTAGTCGTTCAGCGGCAGTTGGCGAAAACTTCAAAGAACGCTCATGGTGATGGTTTTGGATTTTGATCGAGGTACGAATCTTCTTATGAAAGCCAACTTTGTTTATTCGTTCCTCCATAATTCCATCTTCGAAACGTCTATTTTGAGATGAAATGTAAATTAATCATAATATAACAATGAGTAAATATTATTGATGATATTCGAAGCTTTGTATTCAATGTCTTGATTAATGGTTGCGGTTTTAGGTATTTATTGTAGCAAAAATAAATAAAAATATGTGACACATATGGTCTAACAAATTTTGATAATAAGATGAGTCGGCACGAGTTTCGTAAATGTAGGTTATACGCGACGGAATAAGGGGACATAAGGGAAGTAGGAAATTAAACAAGAATCAGCATTTTTTTTATTATATAAAATATTTTATTTATATATTTAATAAATACAATGACCAAGATAATCTATATTATATATTAAAATATTGTTATTAAAATATAAATTATTAGGATCATTTTAAAAACAGCAACAAAAATACGTTTGATTATTATGAAACGTATGAAATAGCAACTGTTTTTAATCTGATGACGTATATATGTAGTTGTGCCTGGGTAGCATCTGTGTTATAAGTGTCATAAACTCATAAAATTTAGCCAGTCCCAAGATATTATGTGTGCTTTTCATTACATTTTCATGATTTTCAACCAAGTTAGTGGCCATTTATGTAAAGGTAAAGTCTTTGCCATCCATATAATTTTTATATATTAAATAATTAATATTTTTATTTGTCTTTTTAATATTTTATAGCACTAATAATAATTATATTCATTTCACTACATCATACAATCATACATTTCATTGTAATATTTATATATCATTAAAGCATACACTTCTATATGTTTTATTTTATTTATATTAATTCATAAACTGTATCTATATATATATATATATATATATATATATATATATATATATATATATATATATATATATATATATATATATATATATATATATATATATATATATATATATATATATATATATATATATATATATATATATATATATATATATATATATATATATATATATATATATATATATATATATATATATATATATATATATATATATATATATATATATATATATATATATATATATATATATATATATATATATATATATATATATATATATATATATATATATATATATATATATATATATATATATATATATATATATATATATATATATATATATATATATATATATATATATATATATATATATATATATATATATATATATATATATATATATATATATATATATATATATATATATATATATATATATATATATATATATATATATATATATATATATATATATATATATATATATAAAAGCTAGTTTAAAAGAAACATGCATGTTAAGCCTTGCAAAAAATCAGTGCCATCCGGTGATGTACACTTAGTATACATGTGTAAAAAACATGTATACTAAGACATATTTGTATAGATATTCATATAATAAGACGACATGTACACTCAGTGTACATCACAGTAAATAAAAAATTAAAACTACACTTTCTAACTTTTATATTATATTTTTGTGAATTATTATGTGAACACCAACGCGAAGCATTTATTTTTAGTAACACTAATATTTTTTTATTCATATTGATATTAAGCAAATATAATCGCGCTCTATTTTATAATCGATTTAATCGACTATACTGGCAATATATACCACAAATGATTTCCGTTTACGCTGCCGTGGGCTTATCGGAAATGAACGAATCATATTTCTAGTCTAAAATTTTATTCTATTTGCATATGTGCATACTGCTTGTTAAAATAATAATATTTTTAATTGAAAACATTTAATTTTAAAAATTGAAATTTTATAGGCTATGTGCCTAAAAACAAGTATAGAATCTAAATATATTGATTATATTTACAATTTTATTGGTCTAATATAATAATGTAAAAAATAATATTTTTTAAAGATATTTATCGTATACTTTTGTATCGATCATGTAAGGAGATACGCCACATGTGTATCTGAAGTCCCGCAAACTGTGCACACGAAACTAACAGCTGTCCAGAAAAAAGCTGTATTTCTACTACCCCCTCCAACATGCGGAGTAGGTTTACGGTTTAAGAGTACGACATTGAAATAAATCTCTAAGCTTATTTTTGATTTTTAATAATGACATAATACATGTCACTAATTTAAAGTCTTGGATCATTATATTATATAAACATAAACATGTATTTTAAATTTTTTATATTATATAAACATAATCACATATTTTAAGAATTTACTATTCAGTATTCGTATAATTAATAAGACGAATATTTGAGATATCTATATTCAGATTTAATTAAATACGCAAATGTGTTATTTGCGCCATCTTTTTGCGATATTGCGCCTGAAATCTTCAATATAAATTCTTGTTTCTTTTTTATTATTATATTAAATATTGCGTATCCGCGCAGACGCATCGCTAGGTATTTTGAAGGCGGAATGATTACAAAGGGTATTGTCATTTAATATAAAATTCCGCCAAAAGCTTCCCAATGAAAATAAATACTTTTATTGAAAGGTGAACGAGGGAAGTTAGAGTCGGTAAAGCATCTTATAAAAGCGAGGTTTAACGAGGGTTTAGATGTCACAATATCTACGAAGGGAAAACAAAATCTTCTCACGCTTTCCTAAGCGAATACATATATGTACATACATATAAGGTTACGTCATTTGTGTGCTACCTGCTCTACTTTAATGTGTTGTATATTTCGCAGATATGATGCATTATTTATGTATTTTAAATATAAATTTATTGCACGTATAAATTTGTTGTGATAAGAACGTCTGGTTAAACGGATTCATTGTGAGATTTGCTATAGGAAATTAACCATTCGTCTTGTCGTAAATCAATCTGTTTTCAATTCCACCAATATGCTATTTAACGATACGCATGTTGTTGTAGGCTCTAGTTTTACGTAATATGTTTTTGTCAGCTACTTTTTATGTTTTTTTTTTTAGTGAAAAGTTTTGATTATTTTGTAGCATGTGTAATGAATTAAATTTATATATTAGTGTTGGTATTTTTTGATCGATTATATTGCGTTGCTTATTTACGGAAAACTGATTTATTAGATGCTACGTGAAGAATAACATATTTCAGCAGCATAAAATTTTATCGAAAATAAATTTAAATATTTTTAATAATTTATAGTAATACAAATCTTTGAATTTAAAAAATAATTTAAACAGTTATGATGCTGTTAATAACAAAAAAAAATTGTCTCTAAAAGTTTATGGTTATATTTCTAATTATTGAATTTCCGTTTACCAAAAATTGGCTATTAGTTATATGGCATTATGCTATCAGTATTTTTTTCTTTTTTATTTCAACCTGTATATAATACTATTATATAAGGAAAACGGTCGTTAAATTTCCTCTGCAGCATTAAAACCAAGAGTGTTTTTTTCCTCTTTCTTGAGAGATTTTATCGTTATTTTTTCCCAGCTCGTCCTTAACATCGGTAGAAAATCTAATTAGTGACCTTTGCGAAAGTTGGCCGTCCTAACTGTAACTTATGTGTAATTAAGGTAAATACGCTCCAGGCCTTCGCGACGTCTGTCAAGTAACTGACATTATTAAATTAACACCTTGACAAGAAAGGAAGGCGCGAGAGTAATTTTTCCAACGTCAAATTGAGTTTCGAGTAAACAAACGTAGCAAGTGATTTGTTACCGCCGATCGTTTTCTCTCATACCAGTATAGGAATCTTACAGTTTATGATTTGGCATTAACTATTTTAGTTTACAGGTTTACGCGTTTTGTGTCTTAATTGCGTAAACCGCTAGAGAAATGAGAATTGTGAAAATGAACTTTTTTTTTTAGTTCTTCATCTGCAGACTTTTGATAAGTATTATGCATTGCGTGTCATAATCAAATCTGAATATGCTTTGAAAATTGATTTACAATACATCTATATTTTATACTATAACTTAATATCGTAATTTATTTATAAAGATATTTTATTGTAATAGACTGTGACTCTTATTTATTTAGAGTTTTTAGAAATAGGTAATTCAGGTTTTGAAGTATCAATTTCAGAAACGTTGCTTACGTTTCTACGTAGTGCTCGATCGTGAAAAATCGCAAGGTAATATTTGTCGAGTAATGTAAACGATCGGATTCCGTCACGGAGCGAGCACATCCATATATTGTGTTAAAAATAAACAATATATAAGAGGTATAATATTATAAAGACATATAAAGAAGAGTATGATGAAATGGATAGTTTTTTTAGTTATATTTTTTTATAATTATTTCGAGAATCTTTTTCAATGGAATAATACAATTTTATTGTATGTTTTTTCTGAAAAGCTTTAAAAAAACTTAATTTGTAGGTATTGTAAAAAAGTGTTAGCTATAGGTCAAACTTTTTTTCTTATATTCAATTCAGACTATTGTGATCTTACAGATTACCATAATGTGTCACAATGGACAAAAAATAAATTAAATTGGTTCAAATTTGAATGTATTTGTGTATAGAATATCTTTTTAATAATTTCACTTGCATCAATTCTTCAATTATACTAACGCGAAGAATAGTTCAACATCAACATACAAGCACTAAATCATTACATTATTTATTCATCTTAAATTCATTTATGAGATATTATAATTATAATTATAACTAAAATTTTAAATTTATGTTTAATTAATAGTAATTTTTCATCACATGATATTTTCCATTGTGTTTAAAAAACCATTACAACATAGTAAGATGCATAGTATTTACCCTTTCTAATGCCACGAGCCACATACGGGGCTCAGTTGCGTCGCGACCGTATTGCAAAAAATATTTGGATGAAGCAATAGTATCATATAATACATCGTTGTGTTTTTTTTAAATAATAATTGTATTACAATTAATTCAATAATGGTTTGTTGCGACAAACTTAGCACTTTGATTTTAGTGTTAATATAATCGAAAACGGCACCCAAAGAAATTTTTGGGATATAAAAGTTCTTAGCAAATAATTAACATTTGAAATATTTTTTTTTTAATTCTAAAAATTGGTGGCATTGAGGCGACGTATTACGCAAAGTTACTTTGGCATATAAACGGATGAATGAAAACATTGACTCTTGTTTCATCTAAAAATATATAAAAATATTCTTTAGTTCTTCTATAGTCCATTTAGAATTTTAATTTTTCGTCGACTAGCAAATGATCAAGGAAATTGAAACGAAATGTTTGCTAATCGTAATTCTTTGAGTCGTTCATGTTGTTAAAATATGGATGGCTGTCTTTTAAATTGCAGCGATTGTAAAACATTAAAAACATGGTATAAATTTTATTTTTAACAACAAAACCTTTAAATTTTCCTAAAACTTTTCGAGAAAAACAGTAATATTGACACATTTGTAAAGAAATTATTTCCCAGAGCAATTTTTATTATATTTATTGCATATTTATAGTTCCATAAAATAATTATTAAAATATTTAATTTCTTTTCCTACAGAGATACACAAAAAGCTCTGGTGCATGTTATGTTTTTACTTGATTTTAAATCAGTTAATTAGCAAACATATTGCGATACATTTTTAGTCTACAGTTTGTATAACATAATGATTATTTGCTTACTAAATAGTCAATGCAACTTATTGATAATATTACACAATAATTATTTAACTATCGACTAATTCTAATTAATTCGTATTTAAGTTTAATTTATTTTCTTTCAGACAATAATTAAATTTCACAAACTTTAACAACCTTCGTATAGTGGCATTTACTTACTATATTAAAATAAAAATAATAACATATTTTACAGTATCATTTATAAATAATATTGATTTCAATTTAGAGCATTTGACACTCCATTAGGCTCAAAATTATTAAGCAGAATCTCCACGATAAATATTGCTTTATCTTGTTTTTCTTGAATAATTCAGTATATTTCACTTAAAACTACGTCCATTTATCTTCTAGTCCAATTTCTCTTTATTAATGCCCTATTCCCTATCGTACTGTATTATATTGTTTTTATCTTACATCAGCGATTTACTTGATAATTAAAGGCTTTTCCTGATTTTTTATATTTTTGAAGTTTAGAATGTGTTTATATTTTTAGCCTCCGAGTACTTAATTGTCGACAAATTAAATTTAACATCTATTCATTATCAAACATACTACTTTATTAAACTTTAATTTATTTTCAGCGAAAATAAGTCGCAATTTCGATCCTTATAACACTTCATTTGACATAAATAAACATACAGTATACTCTTGATTATCCAAGGGAATAATTATGCTAGAAAGGAAGAGCGCGGATAATCCGAAGTATCAATTTTTAATTGTCTTTAAAGTATATGTATATTCACAATACAGATTATTATTATTTTTATTCATTTAGCACATCTCATGTTGTCAAAATGGCGGATTGTAGTCACTACTTGCCTTTAAAATTGCAGCGATTATATAATAAAACATTAAAAAATGGTATAAATTACATTTTTAGCAACAAAACATTTTATAAGGATTCTCAAATGGTGAAATAATCGAAAACGGTAAAACATTTTAATCGTGATAAAACTGCTCCTCGGTGTTTTTCCGATCTACATTTTCCATTAATCTGCATATTTTAAATATATATCTTACCTCATTCTCTTTATAACCTAATACATATTTTTTCACGTAAAGAAGATCAAGCTAACATTTTTTGATCAAACTAACATCTTCCTTAGCAAGAGTTTTGAGAAGACCAGCACCTTTGTCCATGGGTTGAAATAAATTTGTAACATTAGGCGGTAAAAAAATTTCAATCATAAAACCATCGTTCGTTTTCAATATGCTTCCATTCAGATGAGAAGCAGCATGTGTTGGAAACCTTAACTTTTTTAAAATTACCTAATTTGCTTTTGAACCAATCTTGTAAGTTCTTTCTATTTTTGATTATAATAATCAATAGAAATACTCGTAAGAGTCGCGCATTTGCATTAAAAAAATTGAATTTATTTTAGGCACTGATAATCGAAAGTACACTGTATTTATTTTATTGTAATATTAATTAAAAATAAGATCTATTTATCAATTCTTGTTAACGATTTTTTCAAGTATAAAAACACAACTGCTATTATATTGTTTCTATCGTTTAACTCTACGATCAATATAGAGAAAAACGAAAATACAATTTGGCAGAATAAACCGGGTACCGTAATATTTTGTTTGTAAATGATATTAGTATACAAGTCCATGTATTCCTAATTTATTAGATTAATCTACACTACATTTACATTTTTCAATTTAAACGGTAAAGCGCATGAATTTATATCGAACCCTCTGCATATACATACCACGTTACATCCATAATATATAGATACGTACATTTGCACATTTATTTACTTTTGTGTTTGGGTTGTGTGGTTAGCGGGCTGAGGCGGTAGCGCCTGCACACAATACCATACAAAATCACACAGTAAGCATATATCGATTTTGGTGAGAAGAAAACAGCCCGACCGCGCTGCGCAAATATTTATAATCCGTGCTAAATCGATCCGCCCTAACTGAGATACGTATATTTGCGACACGGAGCCTTAGGATTTATGCCTTTTATATGTTGCACTTTATGGACGGGCAAAGATTGTGTTTACTCGTCGCTCTTTGGCGTTTCGTCAATTGATCTGGCACGGTCGTGTTTATGTTAGTAGTTCGCTCATCGGCCGACAGATGTCATCAGTGGCGGTTGCTTACGTTGGAGTAACCACAATTTTGTGTCGAAGAGATCGACGCAAAACTGATTAACTCTCTGTTTTGTGTCGATCGTTGAAGGGAACTTCCAGAAAGTTCTCGAATTTTGATGATTGGATTCATCAGGTATGTCATTCTTAAAAATGTTTTTCGGAATTCTTAGCTTATATTTGTATGTTAAGCATTTGGTTTTATAATTAAATAGAAGAAAAAATATTTGAATTTTTTTTTATTAATTCTTTTGTTAAGGGAATAGGGCAAAAAATATAAATTTAGTAGAATAAGAAAAATGGTTAAAAAAATATATATAAAACAGGACATAGAGAGCAAAGTGTCAATGCAAATAACTTATTAGGACTTTCATAACCACAACATATTAATGGATTTCATCTCACTAACATTTATTTTGTTTTCTTTTTTCGATTTAGGAACTATTTTTGCTAGCTTAAAATACTTTCAACTTTTTTATTTATACTGTGTCTATTATGACGTATATGTAGTACCTGTTTTTACTTGATTCAATTTTATAATTTTTAAGATTATATTCTCTGAAATTGCAATATAAAACATTTTGTATAACGTATATTATTAAATGTCAAAACTTATAAGCCATAAAAATATGAAATCAACTTTTACTGATTAAAAAGCTCATGCATTCTTTACAGTTAAATATGTACATACCTATAATCAAATTTCTGTAATGTTTCACAATCTTACGGAAATTACAACTTGGTAAAGCTCTTTATTTTTTAATCAATTATTTATATGATAATGAACTCATTTCCTATTTTGTATAAATTGAAAATGAGTTCAACGTATGTATCGTGTACTATGTTTTTCTAATGCTAATATACAATTTGTATTTTAATCCTTGTTGATAATCCTTCTTCACTTTTTGAGCATTCTCGTATAACGTAAATCATTATGGAAAAGGGTGTGTTTCGGCTTTTATTTATCGCTATGGAAATATTCATAATTCATTAGACGCTGTCACTCGATCGCTTCCTATAATTAATTATTCATGCACATAATAAAATAAGTATCAGGACTCCTTTTGTGCCTTCATGGGGTAGGCATTAATTCTGGAGGCCGTTTTATTAATGTATTTTTTACTCGGTTAACCGTTTCCACTTGTGATAATAAAATAATGGATTATTCGACTACAGTGCTAATTGAGTTTCAAAATTAAATTTAGATTCCGACGGTATTGTTTATTTCATAAAGTTTATTGTGGCTCTTAATTTAAGCGTAATAGTTATATTTAAACGATTAAAACACTGTTTAATTATTTTTAATTAAAGTCTTACGGATCCCCGGTCTTCCACTTTTGAGAGACATCAAGACGAAAGTTCGAAATGACTTCGAAGCGAATGGATACGAGCGAAAGCTGCCGCATTCAAGTCTATTAAAAGTGTTTAAAAGTTTGAGCGGCTTAATATTTCAAGGCGAAAAATTTTTTATAACTCTATATTTTTATAAATACATTAGTTATGTGATCTAAGGGACATGCTTATATAATATACAAATCTGATCTTTATATATTATACATGTAAAAAATGTAATATCCAAAAGGTTATATTGTTTATTTAGTACACTGATGTAGTACTGTAATATATTGTAGTTTAAAACTCAGATTTATATACAATACAATTCTTTCTTGAAATAATTGCGGACTTATAGATAAGCGAGAAAGTTTCTCTTATATGCTATATAGAGAAAACAAATAAATAAAACACATTTCGCTTAACGTAATACAAAAATACGTTTGAAAATACACTAACACGAAAATCTTCTGTCTGTCTGAAACTTTCCGATAAAAATATCTAATATTGTTAATTTCGCTTTGCCTACAAATTATAAATAATCTTCTGTTCTTGAAATGGCAAAATTTCATTATGTCTCTAACGATAATATTTCTTTGGTGCTATATATAATATTATTGAAATTTGTAATAGCAATGTTTAAAATTATTATTGAAAAGTTATATCTAGTGCCATTAATTATAAAATACTACCGTTAAAGTGCCGTAATAATTGTTAATTAGACATGGAGTATGTCTGGAGTTTGCCGGAAAGAGATCCCATTATTGGGTTATATAAATAGGAGAGTCGAGTGTTAATGGGAAAGATAATGGGACTAGTAGATGTGTGTGTTTATAAGTTCAATGTATAATATTATATGTATATATATATACTAATTTAATTTAATTTAGACTCAAGAAAACCACGACGATTTTTTAATTAAAAAACATATTTGTACAGTTAATATAAATTTAATATAAATGATACTTTTTGTGCTGATCCTTTATATTTAAGTACATATTAATAATTGAGTCAACACTGAAAGATGTGTTGGCATTGTAACTTCTCGTTTCACGTGTCTTTCAATATTTACAAATGGTACGACTTTGAAGCCATATTTATACGTCAAATTTTCATACACACGTCATACGTTCTTCAGAACGTGTAAATTTTTAAAGCAAAAACCGCGAGCACTGATCCGAGAGAGAGAGAGATGGACGCAGACATAAATAAGCTATGATTGAAGAATAATTTATGCTTTAAAAATCAAAACCGAACACAATGTGTATATGTAATGCAAAATGTGTTGTTACCAGCGAGTGATATTATTTCCAGTTAAAAAATACAAAACTTTTTAACATTGTACAATATTTTTTAGTTAGTTAGTTACCATTACACGTATGACACTTTTTTTTAACCAGTTAAAGATAGTTTTTCAACAAATATACATGTAGAAAAATATTAATTTTTAAAAATTGATGTTTGATTATAATTAATATTTGATATATTATATATTTAATACATTTTAAGTTGGGTTTTAGGATCTATATGTTATTAAAAAAAATAGTTGTGTGAAATCTCACCAGATACACTCTGAGGGCATTTAAACGACCATTTTAAATATCATGAAAAGGAAATAGCAACTCGTTTTGACAAAGGGTCTAACTAAAATCAAGAAAATACTTAATAGCGCCAGTTGCTTAATTTCACAGACCACTAACCTGCTGGCACTTTAACCACTTGTAAGCATCAGAAAAACTAGCATTTCGTGTGTAAAGGATGCGCGGTAGACAATGCGTCTATCCGGTGCATAAGCCCTTGCAATAACAAATTTCGAATGTTTCACCTAGCAGTTTCAATTATTCAAAGCGTAAACATTTATTTCGTTAATTGAATAATCAAGTGATGTAATTGTGTATGTATTCGTCCGGAAGACATCACTTCTTCATCAGATTTTACATCTGCATTCAATATACGAAATAAAACTCGACACTATTTCTCTGTTGTAATTTTTACATAATAAAAATAATCTGTTACCAGCTTTTCTAGCGTATATTTTGGCAAGTCATACCTCAGCCTCTAAACCAGAAATATAATGTTCTATTTTGTATAAGAAAAACACATTTTTTTTGGTATTGTATTGTAGTAATAAAAATAAACTATTGTTGTATATAGTTTTTTGCTAGTATATACATATATATACATACAGGTTTTGTCAAATTTGCTTTTTACATAATTTTTATGCTTAGCTATTTATATAAATTCTCTATATTATTTCTTATCTATTATCAGAAAGCATGTTGAATTTTTGGTTTGGGTTAGGTTAGGTTGAGTTGAATATATTTATTTTGAGCAGTATGAAACATTAAAAACCTAATTCGATTTGTATTTTTAATGTCTATAGATAATAGTAAAGAAGCAATTATTTAATTATAAAGTTATTGTCCAAATTATTCTGCAAATAGTATTTTTTATCACTATATACATAATTGTTTGTTAGCAATAATTTTAGTAAACATTACCAGAAATTATGCCATATGTAAATTAAATTGTAATAATGTTTTATCTAAATTAAATAATAATATAGCTAGGTATCCACACATACAAATAATAAATGATATTAATTTTAAAACTAGTCAGATTTAAAAGCACAATATATTTAACACATTAATAAAGTTGTCAAACATTTGTGAAAAAAAATTGTCATCAAGTTTGATCTCTACGTATTGTTAAAAAAACAATGTGAAAAAAATTGCTTTTATTACCATATATTTAGAAGTAAACTTTTAAGCTTAATTTTTATTTAAGAAAAAGTTAAATAAAGCGTGAATAATTTCATACTTTAATTTAAATTAGTGCAATAAACTAGGCTCCAGAATTATAATACAAAAAAATATATATATAAATCGATTTTATTAGCAGAAGTTTTGAATATTATCTTAAAAGCTCATAAGTTAAATCTAAAGCTTTAAACTCGAGCTTAAATCTTATATATAATTGTTCTAAGCCGTCGTCGCTTCCGGACGCGCATAACTTTAAACGAAACATTCTCCGTTCAATTATCTACTCTGTAAATCGTATCGCTTTGTATTAACGGTGTGTAACAATACACGTAAACAAAGGAAATATATTTAATTATAATAATATATAATAATAAAAATTAAAATTGAATTTGTTCCGATTGATTTTCCAGCCGCCGGTAATGCGTTCTGTTGTTTCGACCAATCAAAAATAAGCATTCAAATATTCAAATAGCATCGACCAATGAAAAATAAGCATTCAAATTCAAATAGATAGTACCGTGACAACACTTTTAAATAATTATTATTTAATAATAAAATTTTGCTACGCGACAATAATTTTCATTAATTCGTCATTTGACTGAATAAAAATGAAATATATACATAATGCGTTGAGGATTAGAAGAATACATTGATTAAACTAGATAAACAATCATAAAATAATCTTCGTAATGAAATTTTCAAATTTTGAATTCCCGGCGACGGGCTCCGAGGCCTAAAAGTGAGTTTTTGCTTTTATAAATAATCGGATTGCAAATTAACTAGGTGTGTTATATAACTATGAAAATTAAATATATACATAATGTGTTTAGGATAAGAAGAATACATTGATTAAATTAGATAAACAATCATAAAATAATCTTCGTAATGAAATTTTCAAATTTTGAATTCCCGGCGACGGGCTCCGAGGCCTAAAAGTGAGTTTTTGCTTTTATAAATAATCGGATTGCAAATTAACTAGGTGTGTTATATAACTATGAAAATTAAATATATACATAATGTGTTTAGGATAAGAAGAATACATTGATTAAATTAGATAAACAATCATAAAACAATCTTTGTAATGAAATCTTCAAATTTTGAAATCCCGTCGCCGGGCTCCGAGGCCGAAAAGTGAGTTTTTATAATAATATCACATAAACATTATCATTGCTTTCCGATTTTATACACATATACGTTAGATTTTAAGAATTTTAAATTAACCAGTTATGTTTTAAACATGAACGTGTAATATATCCTTAGTATGTGAGGATTGAAAGTTAATGTCGATCAAATCGGCGCTGTCGGACAGCTTATAAATGTGTAGTTTCTTGGATGTTATCTAATAAACGACATTTTACAATGATTATAAATATGTGATTGCATACCTGGAATAATCGATAGCCAAAATATCTAAGAGTGGGTTATTTTTAATTTCGATGTGGCAAAATATGTACAATTTTTGTTCTGTGCCATCATTCCTCTTTCTGAATAGCCAAATTTAAGATATTCAGTTACATCAAACTTATGTAGTATGTTCTTTATAAAAAGATAATACTTGCTGACAGTGACTTCAACACGAGAAGATTAACTCTTTGTTTATATATACCAATTCTACGTTGTAGCCATATAGGTCATCAAATTGTTCCATCATTGCTTCTGAAAAATAATTAAAGAACAATAAGACTCCTATCAAGAGTAAACATTGAACACATTATTACTACTAATATAATCCATAAATTAAATTTAAACGACAACCAAAGAACACAATTGATGGATGTACTGTAGAGGATTAAACACGTAGATTGGCATCTTTTCATCTTCTACAAAATTGTCACAATATGTCATATATTTTTTATTATTACTAGCATTGTAATATGTTTAATTAACTTCGGTATGTATACCTTTAATTGCCAAATCACCGCTGTTTGTCTTTTAATATTAGATCCTGGAAAGTCAATAGTAATTTTGTTAGAATAACCGTGTTATATTATTCATTTATAACTAAACACTTACTGGCACACCCGCAATTTATAGTTTTGTCTATAATTTCAAATGCTGCATCACTTGAATCATCTTCAATTGTCACTTTGTAACAAAAATCCCGCGATTATAACATATTTCTTGCCAGATCTGACAGAAGAACTGTCAAAGCAAATTTGGGAAGTCCCGCGCTTGAGAACGAACTAAATTGATTTTAACGAGCGAAATTGATTTTAACGAGCGAAATTTATTTTAACGATTTAAATTGTATAAAATTTATTAAAATATGTATAAAAATCATCAAATACAAAAAAAAATGTTTTTTAAAATATTTTTTTAGTTTATAGATTTAAAATATAATATAAATAATGTGGATATGTATTAGCTTCTCTATACAGAAAAAATATGTACCTAAATTTTGGCGAACGTTGGCAATTTAAAGTTTTAGTTTTTAGAGAATTTTTAAAACTTTGCTTTAAGAAGTATTTTAAACAAAAAGGGGCAAAGTTTCAAAATAAGTACTATTCATTACCAACCAACTACTAAGCGCACAGTATTGCAAAAATCCATCTTACTGACGCCTTTGAAACTAAACTACACAAAAATGTATAACACTAATTTAAATATTTTTTAAATTAAAAGTTTCAGAATAAAATTTCAATATTTATTCAAAATATTTTTTTCAACATTAAAAATATTTTTTATTTTATTATGGATTTTAAATATTAATCATTTATTATAGATTTTAAATATCATTAGTTCATTATTAATTTCAAATATAGTGAAAACTTTTTACACTCATTAATTATTAAAATATATAATGCTGCGCAGAAAAACATTTACTTTAAAAAAGATGTAAATCAAAATATTTTTTAATCAAAAAAGACAAAGGTTTCAAAATTATTAATATTTTTAAAACGCACTTTTGGTCTAAAGTAACAGATTAGGTGCTTGATATCTTTAGTTTATTGTTTCTTTCTCATTAGTAAATGTAATTAAAAACTGACTTTTATATTTACACATAAAACATAGAAATATTTTTTTTAAATTATAAAGTAACTTATGATGTCACCAAAAAACTTTTTTATTACGAAAATTTAAATTTATGATATAATTATGTTATGCAGCGTTAAAACTGGCACTCAAACACATAAAATACCCTAAAACACAATCAATGACTTATAATCACTCACATTGCACTAACTATATATGATCGATTGTGTTGTAGCGTTAGTAAGGTGTAACAAAATATTTTTTCATATCAGTAATATTTTTGAGCGGATGTGTAACCGATGCTATTTATTATTATTATTATTTATTAAACTGTAAACCTACTTTTAAATGATACAAAATGTTACGTTTTAATATTATTTTTTATGTTGAAAACATTTTGATATTTTTTGTTTTAATAATATTTAGTAAAGTTACAAACCTATTTTAAAAAATATTACAACGAAATCTCTTTGTAACGAATACCGAAATAACAAAATTCCCAGTATAACGAATCTTTAATTTGTCCCCGTAAAACTTTCATACAAAATGTTTTCATTGTAATGAAGACTAATCTCAGTATAACAAAATATTTTGCTCCGAATTTAAGAATGACGTTATAACTTGACAAAATATTTCTAAGAATTCAGTTCATCATTGACTTGGCGTGTGCCAGATGTGTTCAAAAGCGACATTACAGGTGTTTCGTTGACCCTCAAACTTTTTTTATAAAACATTTTTTTCACAAATTTTATTGTGTTTCATACATTTTCCTTAAACAAGGACAAAAAACGATCTGTCAACCTTATAAGAGATTATTTTGATGCTGTAGTAATATAGTAATTAAAAATAAAATAAAAATATATCATCTTCCTTACATTCAATATAACGAATTTTCAGTACACCAAAATTTATTCATTGGTTTCGTGAGCTTCGCTGTATTGAAATTTAATAGTACAATTTTTAATTTATTATTATCTAGCCAAGTTTTAATCCTATTCATAAATGATATACAATATTTAGATTTATCATTAAATATCTAAGTTTCAATATAACGGTAAAATCTAACGTTGTAAATCTAATAAATAATATAAAATGTTTTCTTCTAGAAATATGTAGTCAAGTTGTAAACCTATTTTCAAATGAATTAAAAATGCTAAGTAGTTTTTTATAGATTGAACTATTTAGTCTATCAATAAAAATCCTAAATAGTAATGTCCAATTTGAACCATTAAATTTTAAAAAATATTTAAAAAAATCAGAACGAAGCAAAAATTATATTTAAAACCCAAAAAGTTGAGGGTCCGGTATTCGCACACTCGCTAGCTATCGGTACCTCACGATAGTGAGGTACCGACAGCTAGTAATCTTAAAATGTACGATACATAAAAATGTATATTTTGTCAAAGTAAAAATGTTAAATAATTTTATATCTAAATTAAATAAGCTAAGCTAAATTACATTAAAATGATGGAATTAAAAAATATAAATATTTGTCAGGGCAATATATTTAAACAGTTTGAGTGCTGTAGAAAAATAAAAGTATTAAAGAAAATACATATATGACAAGCATAATGTAAATGGCTGAATTAGTATTTTTTCATTTTTATCCTGAAACAAAAATATTAGTAGTATATCATCGCTTAAAATTTTGTACCTTTGTGCTTGTTCTTAAATTCACTATTTCACTAAGATATAAATAAATATATTAAAATTCTCGATGGAATTTTCACAGCCCTCAATAGTTCGATGTAAAACAATAAAATGGCGCCCGAATCAAATTCCAGCACACGAGTGAAAGCCTCTTAACTTTATTGCTTCGCCGATAATCAGGTGTAAATTTTTCATGAGTCCGAATACCTACACGTTCACCTGGGAGACGACAATCGATGCTGTAGACATGTTAGGATTGAGTTGCGATTACGTCACGCGATCTTTTGCTTCCGAATTCGTACGAAGTAATAGAAATATGCACCTTTACCGCTACCAAAGCATATAACTTTGGATCAGTATAACAAATAAGTGTTTCTTAATATCACTAAGAAAATATTAATTGAAAGAGCTTTTTGATTTATTGACTGAAAAGTCAGATAATAATAAAAAATAAGTAGATATGTTTATTGATAATAACATTCGTATGTAACAAGCTTATAAGCTTTGGTTTATGGCATATCTGCGGAGGAGGATATAGTACTATATAAAGATAAATATCTACTGTGCTGTTTGATACCATGCATCTCGGTTAAATATTATTTATTTTAAAAAGAGTAATTGTATAGCATTGAGTACTGAAACTTGAATTACTTTTTTAACATTTTTATTTATATTCCGTAACCATACAAAACGTTACACAACGATGCTGCGCACTCACCAGATTCTATTTTTTCATTCGGAAAATCCTTTCACCCTTTCGCTTTTTGCATTCTGTTTTTTCACGAGCCTAAAAATTTGTATTCAGTGTTGTTTGCATGGCCTAGCCGTACATTAATCATTCACGCCATAAAAAACGCTTTCGACGGCTTACCGCGAGACAAGACGGCGTGTTTCTGGGATTTTGAACCATTGTTATTTATGTATGACATATGACGATTTACATGTGATGGAAATCCGCCACTACGGATCGTAGACGCTACGCACCATCCCATGATCTTAGAAAGCTTGGCGAGTTTATTACCCGTCAAACAATATTTCATCGCGGAGCTTTGAGACAAGCTTTTAAATAAATTTCTTACACTTCTATACTTATGTGATATATAGTATACATTAAGTCTGTATCACTAAATATGTATATATAATATTTTGTTTGTGAAAATTACTGAATCAAAATGTTTGGGTGTAAAATAATATTTGATTCTAAGACTAAATTTATTTTTATGTCTTAGATGTCTTATTGGAATAATTGACTATATAAGAGCTCAAATTAAAATAACTAGTAAATACAAAAGCATTATTTTTGCCTTTTAAGACGGATTCTTTCAAGATCTAAGGTGCATCATGCTCTCTAGAAAATATTACAACACGACATTTAACAATTAAATAGGAATAATAATATTTGAACGTTTGTTTTTAATTCTTTATTCTACTTTCTATAAAAATATGATTAAATCAACTGCGTTGGCCTAAATTTTTTAGATGTACAAAGATGCAAGAGATTATATGTCTTATATTTCAGATACTAAGCGCCATTTTTATACTAATACAATCAGTGAAACTATGATCCAGTCATTACATAGATATAAATTGCCTTTTTTTATAAGTAGGCTCGTTAAAAAGTTGTGTAAATAAAACATATTAATTCGTTTTTGATATATAATAAAATGTGAATTGCAAATTCTGCGTTTCAAGTGTTCCATGCTCACTGAGGTTTATTGGTCGCAATGACTATATTCAAGAGATCTGACGGTAGAGGTGACCGCTGGATGTTTTCGGACCGCAATTGTGAGAACGTAAACTGTATTAGAAAGTGGGTAAAAAATAACGTAGATTTACTTATCAGACGTTCTCCCATCTTTTGTTTTTACCGATTCATCAAAGCCTTAAGCAAGCCTCGAGTTCTTTGTTCGCCTGAGGAGCGCGATAAAGTAATTTAGCGTTCGAAAGCTTACACTCGGTTCAATCCTTTAAAACCACGGAATTAATTCAATGAACATCGCCCGAGGAAACCTTTAGCAAGGCTTGTACGTTCCAGCAGCTTTTGTGTTTCATTTCGATTCTGCTTTGTATTTTCTACGCCGAAATATTTATGTTTATTCTACAAATCGACGTCTCGCTTAGATTATGTCATTCAGAAGCTCCAATAACAAAATGATCCCACAATATCCATACATAATAATCCAATCCAAAGCTACTTACTAGTAAGTCAGCTTCACTCAAATAAACATTTATTTTGCATATTTAATAATAAAATCTACGCATAATATTACCAAAAATTAAAATACGCCAATATCAATAATTTATGTTGAATATTGATTATAAGGAAATTATATGTTGTATAATACAAAAGTTTTGCCTCATTCCTGCTATTGAGCATTTTATTTTTAGTCCATTATGGGAATGCATAAATATTTTAAAAGCTGCAGAATGGAGGAGTGAGAGCAGTTCGAGATAAAAATAAAAATACAAGAAAAGAAGCGTGAAAAATAAAGTAGGCGCATGAAATAAAGAGTGAAAATGTATTAGATTTTATTAATACATTATTTTTGATTTTTAAGAATGGATTAACATACTATTACTTTTTAGCTAAAGTGTTTGTTATACAAATCGTACGAAATTTTAATTTTTAATACAATCACCTGAAGCTTGCGTTTGTTTTTAATTCTCGTATAACAAAATTTATTCACACTAATCAATACAGTACACGTGCAAATAATTGTATTTTGCTGACTAACCGTTTGTCAAAGCGATATTCAGTACTGCAATAGTTAATTGATTAAATTAAGTATTCGCTATTGCGAAGTGCACAATCGTAATGGAGAATTTGAAGCGCAATTAGATTAGTTATGTTTTCAGTTAACATTAACTTAATATATTTGTGTTTAAAATAAAATTAATATTATCACCATTTAATCATAATAAGTGTTTTTAAATTAATTTTATTAGGTAATCCTAAAATGTATTTATGTCGATTTAACAGTTTATACATGAGTTCATAATTTGTAATATATGTGTCTGAACATATCTAGACTCCACATTCCAATATTTAAAAATATGGGTAATAAAATGACACTAAAAACATTTGTGATTCATTAGATATCCGCAAATGTCTAGATAATTACGATATCAAGTACAGGCGGTCCTCAACTTTCGTACATAATTGGTACCTGAAAATGTGTGCGAATGTTGAATGTTCGAAACTAGAGGGAAGTAAAAAAAAATTGAAATTGTGTGTATTTTAAAATATCATATAAGATGTTTAAGAGGCGTTTAAGAGACAAGTTTAAGTGGGGTTTGCGGGTGTTTCCTTTGAAAAGTTATCAAGAGCTAACTGTTTTCCACTATTCTTTTTCTTTTCTTCATATAGTGTTTTATAACATGCTATGTCTTTATTGATCGCTCTACGCACTTGAGATATGCGTTCTCCATTGGGATCACAATCTTCAAAAATATTTAAAAATTTGTAAAGATGCGTGAAGGCTTCATTCATATTTTTCATTGTTAAAGAGTTTTCCGAAATAAACCTGTCTCATCTACATTAAATATTTGGCTAGAGGAATATTCTCCATCTTTAATAATTTTGGATAATTAGAAAATAAATTCTTTTGCAGCATCTTTATCCGCATCAACCGATTCTCCAGTAAATTTAATATTATGAAAAGAATACCTCATTTTAAAATTGTAAAACCAACCGTTACTTGCTTGAAAAACCGTGTTCACATATTTTTTTAATCTATCCTTCCAATCTTTGTGCAAACTATGAGCTTTTGCTGGAATAATTGAAATACTCAGATGAACATCTTTCTGATGTTGGTCATCGATCCATGATGACAAAGATTTTTCCATTTCATCCATGTTTTTTTGAAAAAATATCTTTAAAGATTGTGGAAATATATCTTTAATTTCCACAATTTTGCACGTATTCCTTAATTATATTTTTATTTTGCAAAATTGAACATATCGTAGACCTATTTGTATCATACGAACGTCCGATTGAAGGAAAAGATTCACCGCTATCAGAACGTCTAATAATTTCCATCTTTGTCTCGAATCGTGTGAAGTTTATATGTCCTTGATTTATTTTTGTTCGTATCAACACTGAAGTTTTTCCGTTTCTAACTCATGTTTATAATTCTTTTTAGAAAAAAAAATAATTAAAAAAAATGTTTTTAGTTTAATGTGCGAAAGTCGAGGGCCGCCTGTATAGTTTTGAATGTGGGAGACCAGCTGAGATAGACGATAATGCCCAGGCTGCAGAAATGGAAGCAAATCCTACTTAAACGTTTTATCAGATGGCCGAGAAGCTTTGAGACAAGTTGTATGGGTTCCATACGAATTAAGTCCGCGCATATTTGCATATCTCAAGAGCTTCTGGATCTTAGGGCTGGTCGCCTTATATCGATCATTTGATAACCGGAAATGAGAAATGGGTCAAGTAGAAAACCTACCTCATAGCCCAGCTCAATGTAAAATAAGTTATTATGTGTGTATGGTGGGACTGCAATGGGATTGTGCATTACAAAACCCTTAAACCTGGACAAATAATAACAGCGAGCTTTTACTGCAATCAGTTGGAACTTTGTGCACGAAGAAGTAAAAAAAGGTCTGCATTTGTAATTTGATAATTTTTTTAACGTTGACAGTAAAACTTCAAAAGGTATATTTGTGTATATTATATTTAATAAAATGTATTAAAGCTATTCTTTATATTATAAATACATCACTAAAAGTCAATACAATAGAATATTTGACGTATTTTTATATAAGATTGAAGTATTTTTTTATATATATTAGTGAATATTATATGGATGTTTTATTTTTAATATATCACAAAAGGTCCTTGAAATTAAAAAATATATTATTTTTTTAGTACGATTGATTAAATTAAAATATAAATAATTGGTTGTTAAGGTTCTGTGTAAGATTGTTATGCATGACAATAATACATTCCAAGAATTCAAACGTAATTTAACTATTCAAAGTAAACCCAAATACAAATATTAATCCGAATTACACGCTTTAGTTATGTACTTAACATAGTAAACTTAAACATACTTAAACTGTAAAGTATTTATTTATATATGAAGTTATTTAAATTTAAAACGCGTAAATGAATAATTTATTGTCATAAAAACAATGAAATTAAAATATTTCAAACCTATTTTTTTTTTTGGAAAATTTCATTTGTTTTTTGCTATTCTCTTAGTTACTGTTGATTCTTGCTTTATTAATGTTTAAATAAGATTATTTTCATAATTGTTGCAAATTAAATTCTGTAATTAGCGTGTGTCCGTTGATAAATTTTAATCTTGTGATTCTAAATTCTAGTACCAACTTAATGTTTTATATATTAGTGCATATATTTGTGTTAAAATAGCGAGTGTTTTGCGTGACAGTGTTTTTTATTAAATAATAAAAATTTGCAGTTTGCACGTAAGTATATATTATTAAAATATATATGTACAATAGTAATTCGCCAGATATAGTACCTAGACGTGTCGTATATATATATATATATATATATATATATATATATATATATATATATATATATATATATATATATATATATATATATATATATATATATATATATATATATATATATATATATATATATATATATATATATATATATATATATATATATATATATATATATATATATATATATATATATATATATATATATATATATATATATATATACCTAAAAGTATGACACGAAAACATTTGTACACGTTTTGAAACAATAAAAAATAAATTTTAATTAAATAATTACACATAATTAGTAGTAATATATAACACAAAATTAGTAGTAATATATAATTAGTAGTAATATATAACACAAAAAACCGCAAAGCTTACCTTAATTTTACGTCTAGAATTTTTGATTAATTTGCCTCTTTTTTATAATTTTTATAAAAAATTATTACCCCATTGCGGTCCAAAAAAAACATCACCAGGTCCATCATAGATTTGTAAAATTCTAAGATAAACTAATATTATTGATTATTATTTTAAATAAAAATATGTGTTGACAAAACCTTTTTTATTTCACTTATACAAAATAAGTATACACAAAACCTTATATTATTAAATAGCTTATATTTTTCTAATGTATGATAAAATTTTTTTTACTATTAATAAAAATTAAAAAATTGTCGATTGAGCTTCGACATAAGACTAGAAAGGGTTAAACATTTTAATTAGGATTTATTTACACTATCACCACTATCTATTCATATCAAAATTAGTATTTCTTCTTAATTATTATCTCCCGAGAATTAAAAAAATACAAATAAAAAATTATGCATATTTCGCAAAAATTTTCACTTAATCTTTTTTGTTGAAAAAAAATTATACGAATATTTTAAAACTGTTTACGACTGCAATTTTAAAAATAAGTAATGGTCAAAATTTCCTAAATTTACAGCTGCATACAGAGCAGGTAGTGAGAGAGATATGTTGCAAAAGGACAATGAATTTCGATTAACACTCCAAAAAGTTTTGTTTGACAATATAAGTTTCATGTCTGATTTAAGGAATAGAAAAAAATCGCTTTGACGTCCTCAAAAATTTGCTAGTAAATAAAAAATAAAAACTGCAATGATTGATTTACCAGCTAATTAAAACAAAGTGTTTGTAAATTTTACTTAAATCATACGGGAATATGTTGGTATTTTTTATAGTACGAAGAAAAAATTCACTTGAAGTCCAAATTAGTTTACAAAAACCAGATTTTATGTTGCTTATTGATCTGATTAGGAAAAAAATATCTTCAAACGCTGGCAAATTTTATTATTTATATTCCGGTAAATAAATATTGACCCAAATTGTTGTAAATGTGGTAGCTCAAAGTTTTTATATATACAAAGATATATACTGTATTAATTTAAATACATTATACATATAGCATATATTACATACATTCACTATCATTAAAATCACGTTAATTTGTTTCTTTATTAAACTTTATCGATTTTTTTCCCATAAAAAATTTGCTAAATGTATCGCATTAAATATTAAAATAACTAATAGTTAAGAATAAGCGAATAATTTGATATTCGAATATGTGAATTGAAGTTCCTAAGGAGATCTTATCTCATATTCATATTATATGTATGTATATTACGCATACACGTATGTTTTTGAAAGCTTTCATCCAACCTTTTGTACATAAACAAGTAGGTTAAATTGTAAATGCAAATTGTAAACGATGAGTGAGTAACGTGCGCCTTTCTCTTAAACGCAGGTCCCATGAGGGGGTGAGAGCGGGCATGATGGGGCGGCGTAGGCAGAGCCCCCGGGAGCTGGGCTAGAGCCGCCCCCCGACGCCATGGAGCCCCACGACGTCGTCCGCCACAGGCCCCTCGCTTTCGACAAGGTAATTTTTTTAATTTTTATACACATGTATTAATCCGGAACCTACATCTACCATTTAAAATTTGTGTAATATGTGAATTTTTATCAATTTCTTTATTATTTAAATTAATTAATTATTGATTAATATTTCAATAATATATAAATAAAAAACTAGAGTCATATTCATTAGAGACATGTGTGGTGAAGGATATGTGACTAATTGATTATAAAAGGTTCGTATGTATACAAAGCTTAAATTTTATATCCATACCCACCACCAAAACCTTCGAATATTTAAAATATTTTTTTAAATAATTCCGTAGACAATTTAGAAGTAATTTAACCGTTTCGCTTCGTCCTTCGAAGCAATTAAAATACTTTAATAGAGGTATATATAACGGTTAACCCTAGCCTTAACCCTCCGGGGAAAACATTGTCAATAAATGCCGGAGCAGGCTTCTTTCAGTGTTTCCAAAATGAATTTGCATAAATTACTAAGGTCGCCACTGGTGAACTTTATTCAAGACGGACGCTTTGTGACATTTGCGATCTTAATTGAAATATATAGCTATATACTAGATCAATCCTCATTGGGTTTTATAGTTCAGAGTGGGTTGGGTAGCAATCTAATATGGCAGTTGATGAATGAATGATTGATTTATTTATATGGTTGCGATAAAATATTTAAGTTGATCAGAAAATATGTATACTCACTTCTGCTGATATAAAATCTATATTGTAAGCTTTTCTAAGTTAGAGACTTAGTATGAGAAAGCAGATTAATCGCTTTCAGAGTGAGCTCTCCTCTATGCTATGCCTAAACTATTGCTCCAAACTTGAATGTCTCCACATTATAAACTGTATTGAAGACACAGCTTACAATATGAATTGTAATTTAATACATTAGAGTTTATCATAAGCTTATACGTTACATATTCATATTTTTTGTAGTCAAGTTGAAGAGGGTAACTGAGCCGGCTATTGTGCTCCACTAAGCCGCTGACCTCAGACACCCTCGTTTCGGATAACTCACATACACTATGTATGTATATCATTTAACCCGTTGGCGACCAGCTTTTAATATCCTGTATAGCAAATTCCTAGCGTGATAAATGCTCTGACGTTACCACGGCAACGCGCGATGACAAAACGAAACGAGGGTAGACCATTGATAAATCGCTTCGTGAATGTCTGGGCTAAATAACGAAATCAATTGCTAGTGTCAGTCATCTATGGCAGAATATTTTAGTTTTTATAGATTGAGCATAAATATATAATCAAATAATAATAAGTTGGATTGGTATTCTCAAACTATTTTGAAACTGCACAATCTAGGTTATAGGCGGACAACATTCTAATCAATCGATGTGCAAAAATGATTACTACATACTTTGATTTTCATGATAAAAAGACTAAAAGCTCATACATAATCATTAAATAGATAAGGCGGGAAAAACAGGTTGACAGGTAGTCTAAATCGTTGTCTGGTGTCCTCAGATGGATTTCTAGTATTCACATGACATTGTTCGTTTTCTTATGTTGAAATATTTGTGTTACGCATGTCAATTATCAGGCTCATTAGACTGGCAGTTTGTGTTTGACATTCAAGTATCGATAATGTATTTTGTCATGCTTAATGATTTTGAATTTGCACTAAATTTTATATTAAAAATGGAACTGAATTGAATAAAGCAATGCAAATAGTAGAGAACGCTTTTGGCGAGAATTCTATCATAAAAATAAATTTCTTATGAAGGGTTTATGAATTTAGGCCTCTAAAACATTGAATATGATAAAAGAGGTAGGAAAAAAAGGACATTAAAATGGTTTGAAACTAGTGTTACATATTTATTAAGAAATTGATCAAAATTTTTCCACAATCCTAAAAAAAATTAGTCATATGAAAAATGTACGTAATATGTAATATGTATTACTATTACTACATTATATATCTTTGTAAATGAAAAATCTTACCTTACAGCAATTGGGGTTGATAATTAAAATATAATCGAATGGTTAGAGTGGTAAAACATTAATTAAAACATACGAGTACATAATTATTACTTTATTAATTTATTATAAATTCTTATACGAGATATTGGTATTATTTTGACTTAAATATGAAATGCTAATTTTTTATCACATGCTATTTTATCTCTGGTATTTTCCAAAAAATTAAAACATCTTAACACGTCACGTAAACGAAAACGTTAACTCTTGTTTCATTAATCCTTGACTTAATAATTTATTCATTATATTATAAACCTAATAATATAATCATAAGTCTTTGATCCTTGCATTCTCAATTTTTTAAGTCAAATTATAAACTAAAAAAATTATAAACTAAAAAAAATTATAAACTATAAACTTTTAAATGTTGTTTATTGCTCCTTCTAACTTGAGAGCGTAATATCGATCTAAACAAATTCACTTTAGGGTAATAGCAAAGTTAATTTTAGAAAGTTTGCTGGTTTCTTTATGGCACACATTGTCTCTGCGATAGACTCAACAAATAAAGTATGGTTAATTTGAACTTTTTGACATTATAACATAATTTTTACTAGGAGTGAGATTTTGTGTTTTAAAAAATATTTTTTATTTTTTAATATATATATAAGAATTAAAAAAAATATATAATAATTCAATCTGTGTGTAGAAAAACACGATGGTAAATAAACAACTAAAACAACTGACATTATATAAGCGCCAAATCTAATATTTTTGAGTGCCATCTCTTCAAAACAAAAAATCAGATAAACTCGTAACATAGATCTTTTTCGCTAATTCGGCGCTCGTATTTCAGAACTCGCCATTGTTCAAAACGCGCAAATATTTGTGTTTACTCTCGGCTGTCTTTGAGGGTCCAAAAGTCCCCCGGGCACCATAACGCCCCTTGTCACATTACAGCAGCCGGGAAGATATTCGCTCGAGATCACTATCCCTTTTATTCTATTCTTTCAACGTCGCCGAGAAGGACGTGTTAATAATGCATAAAGATTTTGAAGCATGCCCGTTCGATAAATTTCACGCTATACATTATTCATGTTACATTAAGATAATATTCGGCGGGTGAATGTGAAAGCGTTCGGTTTTATTGCGAGGCATCAAGCGCCACTATATTGTTTGATGTATTTTAATTGGTGCTCATAACCATAGATTTAATCGCTAAATTAAGCATTATACGGTAAGCGCATACAAACAACAGTATTACAACTGTAGCTGATGTATATTGTAGGTAATAATTTCTCTTAGTTGCTTCAGTATAAAATTACGTGAAATATTAAATGTTATTGCAATATCGAGTCAATGAACAGCAAGTTACGTACTTTAAATTAAAATGAACACTTTATAACGAAAGTTAAGATTCATTAGCTTTGCTTTGTCGCTCTTTAAAGTTTGTAAGAAATCAATAGAGAGATCACAAACTATCTTGTAGCTTTCATATAATTAAAACTACTGCGAAATGTGATTCAAACTTCTTCCTCAACTAAAAAAACCGCAACGCAGAAACTTATATACTGGAAGAAAATATTAATTTTCTCATTGAGTAATGTAATAAAAAGTTTTCAAAAGTAGCCAAATGGGTATAGATCATCGAACAGGAAAATTAAAAATATTCTAATTTATTATTTTGGGTTTCAAGGCTGAAAGGGTGTGACTTTATAGCTAAAATAGACGTCGAAAAGCTGGTAACAATTTATTTTATTAGAATACATATATACTATTTGGTGGCGGATTTAAAATGACAGAGTTCTTGCTGGCATGTCTAGTTGTATTATTGTCGGCTATGATTTCGATAGAGCGGCTGAGATTATCGTGATGTGTTCTCATGATGCTCTCAGAAAGTATTTTATTTCTTCTCTCAGTTCATCAAATCGTGAATGAACACTTTCTCTAGATATACAGTGTATTTCTTCGTATATGAGATGTTGATGTTGCGATTCTATATTCTGGTCAACAGCTGAAGTTCATAACTCGATTCCGAATTTTTATTTATGATCTTAAAGGCGTTCTTCATTCATGCGTTTAGTTAAAGAAAAATGTGTTTTTACAGCTAGGGCCGAAATATTGGCCCACCCTAATTATGTAAAATATGTAAAAAAAAACAACTGACCAATATTTCTCGGCAATTTTTTAAAATTTTGTATTTTTACATTTTCGCCACGTATCAACATAAAACGAATACATTTGCTTTATTTCAAGCAAATCTAACGTTACCCAGCAGTTCCCAGTAATTATGTTATGTAACAGGGAAATGACTGTGACTTTATAATAGGGATGGCTGGCGAAGTGAAAACAATGCAGGTATTGCATACCCGAAATTATTTCTACTATTTGTACATTTTTATCTCCATTAAGACGTATTTTTACCCAAATAGTCCTCAGAATATGATTCACTAAGCAATGGTGTTAAATATTAACAATAAATAAGTCGCAATAATTATATATAAATACAAAACGTATTTGAAAAAATTGTGCAAAATTTTTTTTTTGAAAAAAAAAAAACTTTCTAATTAAAAACTTTTTGTTACCAACTAAAGATATGTTGTACTAGAGGATATAATTAAAATATGTAGTAATTAAAATGTGCTGACGGGTGATTTTTTTGAATCAAACTTGATTTATATTTTGTTTTTTTAGTAAATAAATATATTTTTTTTCTCTTTTATAGTTGTAGCAATTAGTTATTGTTGCTTTTTTACCTCACATTATTGAGAGTACACAAAAAAATAATTTTTAAATACACATATGTATAACATAAATTACTTAAAAATGCAAATCAATGATTTAGTAAAAAAATATTATACATATATTAAGTCGATTTGCATGGTCCTTTATTTTTTTTTCTCACCAATAGAGAACGGATTTTTTCGTTTAAGATATTCGTAGGAAAATTAAATTAAAGGCTTAAAGCGGCGATTTCCTACTTGTTTTCATTTTATTCATTTGACTTTTCTGAATTTTTAACTGGTCTTGTATTTTTTTTAAATATTTTAATAGCGTAAATTTCAAGTTTTGAAACTTAGGTTTTGAACACATAGAGGCCGTGAATTTAGTTCACTTTCAAGAACGATAACGATTTTTTTTAATTTTTGATCATAGCTAGTGAGCGAAGTATATATATTTTATTTTGGACGCATTTTACTTTTTTTCTTGTTTCTTCTAAGCTTGATGTACTCATTTTTGGAATACCTTCAGTGCCTTCTCTTGATTATTATTATTTGTTATTAAAGAATGTTAAAATGTGTTGCTGTTTGCTTTCTTTAATTTCAATTTTGTAAAAAAATCAACATAATGACACAAGAAATAGTTTTTAATATGTAATTAGATGGTGGTAAAAAATAAATTGATGAGTCACGGGTTTTAAAAAAATTCTTAAATTATTTAGCATACCATTTTTTAATGGGCCGCAAAATTTTTAGGATTGTAAAATCAGTTAAGAAGCACTGGTTTAGCGCGCGTCTTTTCCTAACAAAGAGTATTTTTTCAGTGGTAATAATGGGTGGTAATATTTCTAATTATTTAAGGAATTGCTTAGTTACGAGATCTTCCACTCTCTCTCATTGTTGTATGGCCATACTGTCGAGATGTGTTTTCGTTTGTTCTAAATGATAATATGATTTATACTGTAATTATTAATAAATATTACAAACTTAGTCTTATAAAATAATTTGAAATTGACTTTTTTTAAAGGCTTATAAAAAGTCTTCAAAGTAACTTTAGTGTTTTTTCTGGCCCTTTATATTATATAATAAGGGAATCAGAGAGAATATTAAATGTGGAAATTCAGTAGAAGCAGTTCTAGGTTTGTCTGTGTGCCCCCAAGTGAGAATTTCAGCCATATATTAGCTGAAATAGTGCGGTCTGTGGTCGGTACGGCAGACTGCAAGTGCATTATTAGCATGCGGTATAATTTAAACGTGATTTACTGCCTTATCGCTCTTCAGCCAGCTCTGAAACTGAATACTAATGTTTAACAATGAAATGATTATACATTTATTGAATCAATATTACCGTATGTGTCTTTTACACCCGTGTTCATTAACGAAAGTAACTTTATTATTCTTTCAAAATATGTGTATACGATATATATTGCCGCTGAATTGTTGAGCTTGTGTAAAAATCAATTAAGCTATGGATATAGCGATAGCTCACAGCTAGATATGATTCATAGCTTAGTTAATCTAGTCGTTGAACAAATTTAGTAACCCATAAACTCGTACACAATGTTGGTGATCAAATTGCAGCATAAATCAGCGACAAATTTATATGGGCAATTTCAGTCTGCGTCCTCAAGGGAATGGCGTTTAATATGTCATTACTTTATGTACAAAGGTATTAATATATTACATGTAGTATATATAATACTATTTTGAAATTAATAAATTATTTTATTAATAGAAAAAATAAAAAGTTTTTGTCGAGTGATGGTGTCATTGTTTAAGTAGTAATATTTCTCTGAGATCTGTTTTATTTACCATGTGTTATTACTAGCATGATTCTGGTAAAAAAATTTAAATTAATAAGCTCTGGTGTATTTTTAAAAAGGTTTTTATATTTCTATAAATTTTCAGTAATTATTACACTAATGCATTATCGTGTATACCTCAAATTCTACATTGTCCAAATATTGTAGTAAACTAAATAATCTCATGTCTAGATTATATTTATGGATTTTTAACGTAATAAAAGTTAATTAATGCTCACGCGCTTTTTGCAAGTTGAAATTACAAAGGTTTATAAAATATTTTCATTTTTAGTTGGATATGGTTGTACGTATTAATTGCGGCCGTAAAATGGTGCAATAAATTTATATTATGATAGAGATAAATTATGTGTCATTCGTGCTGTGGCACAGCGTCGTATATTCTTCAAGTAGTTTCAAATATCGAGTTTATGTCACTTGAATGGATTAGATCTAAATAAAAGTGACGTTATGTATTGGGCGTTAGCTCCATAGGATGAGAGTTCAAGACTTAACTCTCATGTGTTCTAAGTCACAAGTCGGAAGTTCCATTGATAGTTATTTTATGTGGTACTTGGCAAGTGATTTAAAACAGATTTGGAATAATAAACCCTGTGAATATCACGACTAAGTACATTACATAGCCTGACAGCCATCTTAGTTTAAATGCCGGTTTATCATCAGATTTAAAACTTATCCTGTCGTCAAAAAATCCGAGATTAAAGAAGAGGTAAAAATGTTTATAAATGGAAATTATTGAAATATTTTTAAATTGTATTTTTATGAAATAATATTAAGGTTTTTAAGAACATAATGACCGCCATAAAAAAAATTATTAAAAATATATCTAGTAAAAATCTTTGCAAAATTCGTTAACCAGCTTGATCTGCCATTTTGTTTTAAAATAGGGATTATACGAAAAATAAATACATTTAAATTAATAAAATGTTAAAAAATAAAAGGCAAAAATGTTTTATAAAATAAGAGTGTGTTTTTTGTTCATTTTGTTGTCATTTCTGTGGAATATAACGAAATTTTAAGACACGATTTTCACTAAAATAGACCTCGCAAAAATCTCGGCAAAAGCCTAGTTATTTTAAAACGAGGTTTAACAGTTTTTAAGGTAACACGAAAATTACTGTAGTGTAGAAACATAACTTATTTAATAAATATCATAGCTGAGTTTATTAGCCAGTTTGATTTATCGTATTGTTTCAAAATACAGACTAATAAAAAAAATTAAAATTCATAGCTTCGGTGAAAAAATTCTAGAAAAAAGTGTTTATTGTTTTGTTTGTAAAATAGCTCAATATAATAATATTTTTTTAAAATCCATTTAAAAAAACACACTTTTATATACAGAAATCTACCTAATACTTGCGGCCTTTGCCGGATGGATTTTTTCTATGGCAGTGTTCCGGCTGTTATACGATCGGGTAATGTAAAATAATATATTCTAGCTATTTGCAAAGTGCTTGCGTCTAATGTTGCGTTAATCCGGCAACAATGGAATTTAAAGTTTTACCACTTGCTATCATAAAACGTTTTGCTAGTTCTTTTTTTATATTATAGTTGGTTTTATTAAAAGCACACACATTTTTTTATATTTTTTTCATTTACAATAAATACTGTTTTAGCGTTAATTTGGTCTTTTATACAGTATTAATTTTAGTCCGGAAGCTAAAACGTTTTTTCATGTGCATAAAATGTATTAGTTTTTGTGACTTATTTAATAATTCGCGTATTTTTATTTTATTTCATAATAGTACTAGTCAATTTTATATTTTTACGACAAATTTTAAAAGTTTTATGGCGATACGATTAAAATTATGATAATTTATGTCCCATAAAATTTTCTTTTCTTAAATATTTAAATTTATATTATTATATATGTTTGATATGCTACGAATATATATTTTTTTTGATAAACCGTTATTTGAAACAAGGTGAATAACAATCAGGATGAATAACGAACTTAGTCGGAATACTAACAAGGTCTATTATTTCAAATCTATCTGAAATTACTTTTTAAATATAATATAAAATTCCTTGCATTCGAAACTTCTGACTTAGAATACACGACGGTTAAGCACTGAACTCTCATCCAGTGGAGCTTACGCTGAATTGACACATATGATTCAAAATAGCAACAAATGGAGCTTACGCTAAATAGACACATGTATAAAAATAATAGTTGCTTTCACTTCAATAGTCAGATCTAATCCAACCAAGCAGTCACCTTAAAGTGCTATGAGTTTGACTCGATCTTTGAGACAACTTGAAGACAGACGATAGATCGGTGGTCTGTTGTTCAATATTCCTTCTAGCCCAGTCGCTAAAACGCTGTTTAAACAAACATCTATGTAACTCTTTTAATAAATATTGTACTTTTATTTAACTTCTAAATTGTACTAGTCGATTTTATATTTTCATGACTGATCGTAACGCGTAATTATTTCCCTTTTTTTAGCTACAATTGCACTTAATGCTACACACAGCATTATATTATACAACAGTTGTATCGCCACAGATATCCGATTATCTAATTTATACGCTATTTTATGAAATGATGTATAGCATTTTTTGATTTAATGATAAAACCTACTAATTAAAATCATTGCATAAATCATCATTAAAATATTTATTTCAAGTTTAATTTCACCGAAGTTATACTAATAACTACTCTTTACACTAAGCCATATTAAATCAAATTGATTTAAAAAAAAATGTAAAGTACACTGACAAAAGTATTAGTTATATTAAAAAATATTTTAAAATCTTGTTACATTGTAATTTGTGTAATTTAACTTTATGTAGCTTTAAAATCAACATATATACTAAAGTTAAAATATATTTTAGTATAAAACTAATAGATTGATACTTTTTCCCTTAAAATAATACATGCTTTGTTTAAAAATTAGAATAAAAAGGATTTTTTATTGTGTGAATGGTATCACATATATAAAAAATAAAACGTTTGAACTCGAATGAAAGGAGAATGAAAGTATTATTTTTCATGGTTTGATTAACCAATATTTTTTCTAAAAAACAGAAACGTATAGATGCTTTGAATGTAACGCAATGATATAAATTTTATATTCGCTATTTATTATTTATTAAAATAATATCAAGTTACATACGCTGGAATATTAATAAATTAATAAATTAAAAAGAGATTTACATTGCACTTACGGCATCTGGCATGTTCAAGATGTTATGCACTTATAGAGCATCTGCAATTTGAAATTGAAGATGCAGAAGATCCTTTGAAATTCTTTCGGCAGATAAGGATCCCGTATTGAAAACGGTTTCAAGGCAGACAGTTCGGAAAATCTCTTTTCAAGAAACTGCTATAGAATTGCCAAATTTCTATGTGCGTATATATTTTTATTTATTTAGAGATTTACGCAATATCCGCGAACAACGGATACGATTGATTTTCTCAAACGTAGGTGAAATTCAGTTAGGAGCTTTTGACGAACAGAGATATTCTGCGAACTTTGTGTATTGATCGTAGCATCAACAATAATAAAGATAAACTGAATATGTTTATTGATTTATTAATATAAATCAATAAATATTCTATTCAAATTTCATTTGTTAATACTTCTTAAAGTTTTTTTTATGTTAAAGTAAGATATGATTTATTCATAGCCTTTCATGTAAAAATATTATCCATCGCATCAATTCATACACTTTCACCACATATTCGCAAAAAACAAACATCATAAAACACACAATACCGTATAATGTATACAAAACAGATTAAAGAAAATTGCCACGATACAAGATTAACTTCCCATACCAATTTAACTTTTCAATGCCGCTATGAAAAACAGCGATGTGGTACCTAATATAATACGCACGTCTATGTACGTTCTTAGTATAATATACATACGTTTTTTCTCTGTGGAATATACTGAAAAATATTTCGCGATAAAATGGCTCCCGTAAATTTGGAAAAAGGGCACTTTCGTTACAATTGTGAGATATTTCTATGGTTTATTGTGATACATTGTCACCTACAACCGGATCCATTTGAGACTATTTACGGATAACGTAAAAATATACAGGTGGCTCTAAAAAACCCCAATATTTATGTAATATTCATACTCAAACTGGTAAAGTTATTTTAAAATAATAAAAGAACAGTACGTATATTCAATTGGTATTCTAGATGATTGCGACACAATGTACAACATATTTAAAATTAGTTTAAAGACCAAAAAGTGTGAATTTGCAGCCAAATAGACACCGGAAGCTAATAAAAATTATAAACATATATAAATTACCACATAAATAGAGAAATGTAGATACCGCTAACGGCAGTGGAATTGAAATGGAAGGTCTTGGAGCTCAGAGAGTTTTCTTTGGCATGTCGAATTGTATTATTGTCGGCTATGATTTTGATAAATCAGCTGCGATTTGTTGAGATATATTCTAGTGAAACTCTCTAGACGATCTGCTGATGTTTCTCTTGTCGATGCAGTCTCATATCTCGTCTTTCTTCTTTTTCTCTCCCCTATGTTCCTAAGAATAAAAATAGTATAATGCCAGATTAGAATGTATGGTCTACCACGCGTCCTTTCCGAGCAAAGGGTAACTTTTCTACGGTATTTTTATTAATTAAGATCTTGGGACGGATGTGCAATATTTTTATTTATGAACGCAATTGTTTGGTAACGAGATTTTTCTTCTATATATGTGAGAAATACAGTGTGTGACCTTTGTTCAAAAATATCGTTAATATAACCTCTAAATTTTAACAAATCATGTAAGTTGTTGTAACCCTCACAAGCGTTGTGATATATATTATAACGCATCATGATAGACAAGTAATATAATTTGGCTACTAATACATAAAAGACAGGGGTTCGAATCCCCTATAGACCCTAGTGATATTAAATTTCTATCGTATCTGGAAGATCGGAATTAGTATTTTTTATATAAAATGTCTCATAGAATAAAAAAATCTAGGGTAACTTAATTAATATCGTAATTAATAATTAAATTTTGATGCTAGTTTGGCGTCTCCCTACTTATTCAGTACAAGATTGACAAATCAGAATGTGAAAAGTATGCAATTTTATTTTTAGTATTATACCGTCCGTGATAAATTTAATATTTTTGTTTCTAAAAGAGTGTGTAATTAAATTATTTACGTACTAATGTTGTAAAATTTAGGTTTTTCCCTATTTAAGGGTTATTTATTACATGCGTGCATCTGGCTATCCTGCATCGAAAATCTTAAATCTGTTTAGAGTTGGAAAATCAGTTTTCGCAATTATTTTTATTATCACCTGGGTTATTGAGATTTAATTTCTTGGTTGAAATTAAGTTGTTTGTGTGTATAATATGTAAGAATAGTATATTAAAAACATCTTACATACATATATAATTTACAGCAAAAATTGCTGAAATTCAAAGCATTTTTAGATACAAAATTACATTTGATTACAAGATTTTTCTTTTTTCAGTAGTATTTACAGTTCATGAGATGTCTAAAAAGTGTATATTGAAAACAGTTCTTGTACACATTGCAATGGTAGATTAACTTACAATTATACATATATCTAAAACATTTTAAATCGATCTCTTTTTATAGTGTTCATATATAGCTATCGTATTAAACAAGTACCTAAATTTTTTTTTGGCTAGCCTGTATATATGCTTTTAAAATTTATTTTCAGAACCATAAATATTATTTTTCATTTCGTTTAGGCAGACACATAAAATATATTAGCGGGATTTTCATTCATGTAGATACTCGCATAAATCAAGACTAACGCCTATATCGATCTCCACATGTGACGTCACACATTCACCATTCACGGACCACCGTAACTTGTTATGGTGCCATCGTGGCTTTGCGCACTGTCGCCATCGACGTGCTATGTGTGTGTAAAAAATGTACACACGTACATACAATGTGTTTGTGAAAGAATTTTCAGAAAAACCCGTCGTAATAGCAATGCCTACGTTGCTACATAACCGAAAAGCGACGCGATAAATTTTGAGATTGGGTGTGGAAAACGAATAGCCTAAGACAATAGTGTTTTGATATTTTGGGAAGACAATTTTATTTTATAAAAAATAGCATAGTCTCTGTTAAAAAATGAATAGAGAAAATGAATTAGAAAAACAAAATAGAAACAGCAAAACAAATTTATTTTTTGTACTCATTTTTTATGATAAAAGTGCGGCGATTGCGGCTGATAAATTATGCCATCAAATATAAATGGGACTCGAACTTTTAATATTGTGAAAGCTTTTCGCTTCGGACGTTTGTGACAAATATCATCACTTTAGACTGGGGGTGGGTAAATAAAGCCTCGAGTGCCATATTCGACTTTTAGTTTTAATCGATATTTTTCATTGGTTTTGAGCCGTGTGCCAAAATCCTCATAAAAAAGGTTATCCGGAAAAAGGGATGTAAAATCTCCAATGTAGTTAAACAACAATTTAATGAAACAGTTAATTTTGCCATATAGTAGTCGAAGCTTTTCTTTTTACGCATTATTTTATTAAAATAAATTTTCATCAAAATTATTGCTTAAAAATATATACTTTTAATATAAATAAATATATGTATATGTTCCAGGCGATTTGGGTTAAACATCAGAGCCATAACATAACATTTGAATAGAAGCAATAGCAATTATAAAATGTAATTTAAATTTTTGGTAATTTGTGAATAATGTTTAAATAGCAGTAAATATTTCTTTATAAAGTTTTTCCATATTAACTAATACTGATTCTATGCTACATCAGATATGCTAAAATTATATTTTTTTCTTATCTCTCACTCACTCTCGTCACTTAACATGCGAGAGAGCGAAAGGGAAAATATCTAGCCGCACGCGCCTGAAGATCACATACCACATAATTTTTTCCAGCTTCTTACAGCTATCGCTGATACCATTCTTGTGTTTGGTAAGCTCATTGAGAAGCTGAATGGCTTGTGAAAGAGGAGCGTTTTCAAGCGCTGGCGTCTTGGCCGCAACTGTAAAGAATAAGGGACGCGATTGCGACTCTTTAGGGCTTCTAAAAATATAAATAAATTCATATTACATATGTATATTTTAAACAATAATCCTAAATAATATTTATTATAGTATATATTAAGAAAAAATTAGGGGGCGTAGCCCTAGGGGTGGTTGACCTCGCGGCCAATGAGACTTCGGTGAATCCTATTAGATTCTTTATTAAGTTATAATTACAATTTTGACTATGGACGATTACGGCGTGACGTTTCTCGCGATGAAGGTGTGCAGGTGGTGATGTCTCAGGGCTTTGTGGCTGCGTGTGGCGAGTGGTTCGGGAGTTCCAGGAGTGATCTTCTGGTCTGTTGGTGAGGGCGCGTGGCTGGTTCCTCCGGATGGCTACTGGTAGATTTTCGCTCTCTGGTCGTCGGTGCCCGTCTCTGCTGTCTCCGGCCGTCTCGAATGGTGCCTCCAATCGTCTCTTGACCGTCTTCCATCTCCTCGTCGGAGTCCGGGCTTATAACCTTTAGGGAGATGCATGCTAGCTAGCCAATCGCGATTGTGCATCGATCTCCTAGCCAATCGCTGCAGTGGCTTCTTAGATATGTTGCGTTTTCGAAAGCGAGTTTTTTGCTTGGCTCCAGACTTTCAAATTCTTCGGAAAGGGTTTATGATGTGGTGATTGATTGCGTCCGTACCGTTTTGTCACAAAAGAGATTTTCTTAACGACCCGTGTTGTGTGGTCAAAAGAAATCCCTCTTGTGCCATGATCTTTGTCTCATTGTTATTGAATGAAAGTTTTTGGTTACGGTCAATAAGAATGAGACAATCGCCCTTTTAAGTGTAACTATATGTGTGGTAGCCACAAAAAATAGTTTTTTTTAGGAAAACATTTTAATATTACTCGCAGTTAAGACATTGCTATTTTAATTTATTTTTTATCGGTAACAAGAATTAAAAAAATAACTAGTATAAAGTATTATATTAACTTATTAATTTCATTATGTTATGGAAAAAGTTTCACTGTGTTTCAGTCCATGCGTTTAAAAATTACTGACTTTTGTATATAATATATATGTACATATTAGTAGTATTAAGCCATTATGGCGTATTGGATTAACATGTAAAGTCATGGTGGCATATTTCTTAAGTTTGTGTTAAATGTTTAGTTAAAGCTTTTAGATCTTGGTCATTAAAACTTTTTATCATACCTGATTAATTGAAAAATAAATTTTACTTTAATCGAACATTTGTCTTGAAAAATATATAAATAATCTATAGCTGGAAACTAAAAAAAGTGTATTTTTTTGTCACTAATACTTATTAAATGTGGTGATAAATTACAGGTCTTTGTTATCTAAAGCAATTTTCAAAATTATGTACATATGTATGTATTTATATTTAAGAATACGGCAATTTATATATAAAAATAATGTCTGCAATCTGTCAAGTGTCATTAACATAACATTCATGAAAAAGAAAATATTTCATTGAGCTATTAGTGATAGATAGTAGTGATTCCGATATGAATAATTAGTAAATTCAATTATTTCATAATAAATTTAAATGATAAAAAAATATACGGTGGGAAACATTCCCTTTCTCTCGCTCGCGTGTTAAGTGACGATTGTGCGTGCGAGATAAGGGCGCGTGTTACATGCGTTCCGCATGCCCACTTCTTCTCACTCACTCTCGTCACTTAGCACGCGAGCGAGCAAAAAGGAATGCATCGCATCGTACGCGCCCTGTTTTGTATTAATAATTTTTAAGTTTTAAGTTTTTATTATTTCTTATAAAAAATATGCTTTGCTATTCGAGTGTTTTGAAACACGAGCTACCTAAACCTAAGTTCCACTGTACTTATATTTTTTAAGTATTTAATTTCCCAAATCTTTTGCATACATTTATTTACAATATTTACTTTTTTATATGTACTTTTTTTATTGAATCACTCTGTATTCAAATAATATTTATCTATTCCTTACACGTTTGATTTATGTTCAACCTTATAAACACTTTCCTTATCTGTGATTCATTCAGAAAGTTTACCTTGCCTTTGCGAAAGCACCACAGTACCTTTTATTATCGCATCTGCCTTAGAAATATCTGTTATCTCAGACAGGTCGTTCGCAATAAAATGGTGGAAACGAAAGTGTGGCTGCTGTAGGAGATGTAGTGCAGAGCAATAGAATTTTTATGTAAAACATACAGGATGCAATAGCTCTGTGTACGATTGTTTTATGTAATATATGCACTTCATACGGGTGCACAAGTGTATGAGATTGAGCAGTTTGTAGCGTTTTATTTTAGTTTTTTGTCATTAGAGTCGATCGTTTGTAGAGAGGAAGACATCACTCATTCACGACGGGGTTACATCAAAAATCGCTTCGTTTTTACTTAGGAAAACTCTAGAGAAACATATCGCGAAAACGGTGGAAAAGATCGTGCGTATCAAAGATAATTCACCGAGGGCTGTAGTATATAAGGGAGTTTATTTTGTTTGAGACTGCGTAGTTTGACGTAACTGACAAATAAGTTATAATAATGCGATTTTAAATATATAACATGCTTGCTAATCAATCTAAATAAATATAAGTCCAGAAATAGTATATACAGATTATTTCTAGAGATAGTAATTATTATTTTATTAGAAAATGTGTTACTGCTAATATTGTTACATAAAAAAGCGAGATAGAAGTATATACTTTAATGTCTTATAAATGCTTTATTATATAATTCATAAAATTTATTAAATAAATGAGCACTTTAAAAACAACCTGTATAATCAAAGTAGGTATAAAGGACAGGTTAGGAAAGATTAGAATTTCATTTCTAGTATCAAGGACGAATGCCACGAACCCCTGCTATTATACCCTAATAATTTTCTCCTATTGTTAATATATATATGGTGAATTTACCCACATTATATTAGATGAAAGTGATGAGTCATTGCAATGTTTGGTCAACTCATAAATTCCTTTTACTCTTGCATATTTATGCGTTTTACATTGAAAGCGTATTCTTATCATTAATATATAGATATATTTTATTTTTGGACTAGGAATAATCTGACACTGACCTACATAAATCTTGTTAGGTTTGTGATATGCAGATGATTATGATGAACGCTTTAAAACTATCAAGTCTTTGTTCATTTATAAAGTTTCTCGCTATATTACTAAAGCAAGTCAAATCAGTTAAAATTTATTCTTTATCTCACTTTAGTAAAATTCTGCGAGTTTCACCAAGCGCCAGGTAGGCGTTTACGCAAATTCAAAAAGCCCTCATTGCTCATAATTTACGATAACACCCCCAAAAACGCTTCGAAACCTTCAAAAGTTTCACAAAGCGCCCCTGAGGTGTTCAAAAGTCTCGCCTTTCGAACCGCCGATCGAACTTTCGATTTCGAATTATTATTAAAATCGCAAACCCTCCGGTTGCGTGCGCTTGACTAATTTGAGTCTCGTTAATTGCAGTTTGTGTATGGCGATAACGACGTTTGATTAAGGGTAGGTAGGCGCTTATTTTCTTAGACAGTTACAAGTTTTAATTAGTGAAGCGAAATGCTCCACACGGGAATGGATTGCACAATTGCCGGGAGAAATTACTTTCATTTTCCTGAATTGTCCACTAAAAACTCACGAAAAAAGCATTGTCGTATAATTAGAGACGAAAATAATTAGGAAGAAAAAGTGGTAGGCGTCCAGTACAAAGGACCAATCAAGATGCGTAGTAATTGACTTTCTCGAAATTAGATAAACTTCGTCTGGCAGCGTATTGAGTTTACGTCTAATGTGTATTATAGATAGCAGTAGTGGGAAGCTAAACAGTTTACGACATATATTGATTTTATCTAAATTAATAAAGTCGGTACTTTTTTATCTTTCTTTATTACGTTGTGAGGCTTATTTGGGTATATCTTTGCTCTGAATTATACGACGGAATTACACTAAGCTAAAGATATATTTCACTTTGTTTAATCAAAGTTAACTTAATTGTTTTAGGAGAGGAAAAGAGAAAACTCTTTTGTGAAAGAGAGATAAGTTTGAAACCAATCAGCGTCTTTGTGGACGTTAGAAGAATTAACAGCTGTAGAAATATAACATATTTTCAGCTCAGCTTTTGACAAAATTATAAAACACGAGAGAACAATATCCTGACTTGCTTTATCATACAGCAATTCGATGGTTTATTCATGGTAATGTGCTATTGGAATTGTTCTTAACAAAAAATCTCACCTTTAGTTGCTATAATCGAACACAAATTGGCTTTGGATATTAGCATTTATTGCAAATATTATGAAATTTTTTTACGAATTTAACTTAAAGCTACAATGAAAAACAGTGCTTATATTATATATGAAACTTATACTGCGAGTGATTTCGACGATAATTAAATCACCATTCATTTCAACATGTTTTTATATTTTACTTGGTCATTTAAGATCATATTCTTGGTGATTTATTTTTGTATTTGGGAGCACATAAAGTACATAAAATCGCAATTTAAAGTTAGCATTAACAGATAATACAAATAAATTTTGACGATAGAAAGTGACGAACCTAGTTTGATAAAATATTATCCCAAAAAATTAACAATTTGTGATAGATGCCAAAATTCATAATAGAAGCTCATTTAAGCTTTTTTAAGCGCATCAAAATTTTAATATTTGGAACAATACATTTTCACTGACTTACAGTATAGTAAGTAATCATAACATATAATGTAGTTTATAATAATTGCTGAATAATGTTATTTTTATGCTAAATATATTAAGCATAATATTGCATGGAATTTAAACCTTAATGATATTGGCGACCGACCAAAAATATATTGATTATTAAAATATAGGTCACAATTCAAAGTTTGGAAACCCTGTTATGATTTTGTATAGAATTTATATGTATTGATTTTATAATATAAAATACGGCATGGCAATTGAATTCCATTTAATTGTACCTGCAACATTCTAGTCACGGGAAATTTGATCAAAAGTTAAGCAACAAATAAAATACCACTGTTGAAAGAGATCGATTACTTTATAGTTGCTGTGTTTTTATGACACGTATTTATTGTAAATCTTTCGTTGTAACATCTCAGTGAGACATATGTAAATCAGTGATATATATTTTTATAATTTTAAACTGCGATTATAGGTTTCAATTAATAAATGTCACACAATTTTAATTATTTATCATGATATTCATCTGTGTGATTATAAAAATGTAGGATAAACTAATCTATGCTAATTGATTAGAATTATAATTATATAATTATCACTAATTCAGATTTTGCAAACATGATAGAACACTAGAGCTTAAAACACTGGTCTATCGTGCTGGTTATAATTTAATTAAGTAATCTTAGAAGTGAGGTAAATTTTATTTAAATTATAAATTTAATACGCCAACTATGTTAGCTTAACACATATTATATATATATATATATAATTTAATTGTGCTTTAAAGTCTCAATTGTATTACAATTTCGATTGTGCGCTTAGCAAAAGCGGAATACTCAATTTAACTAATTAGATATTGCAGAATTGCAATATCGCTTTGACAAACGGTTAGTCGGCAAAATAAAACAATTGTATTTATTATTGAAAAAAAATATGAGAGCAGAGCCCCTGCAATAATTGCCGCATTTAGTGGTTGCCATCATTAGTATTTGCACTAAAAAATAATTGTGTGATCCATGTGATCTTAATTACATAAAAAATATAAGATATAATACAAAGACTGGAACTGCTTTCTGCTAATTATGGTATATGTTTTCAATAAATATATAACAAAAATCTCTCACAATTAAATCTTATAAATAGCCACGGAAAGTTAAGCGCATTGTCTGAAAGTTTATTATATACTCTGCTGATGTCTGCCGAAAAGTAATTAAGATTTTTTTTTGAATTATGCTGTTAAAGTAGTATAAGTTAAAAGTTTATTTAAGCTATCTTTTTACTTGATTAAAAGTTTAGCTCTCCAGATGTATTTTTCTTTAAAAAGATTTGCAATTCAATTATTATATTTTTCTGGTTTATATAAGTACTTTTTAAGAGCTGATTTTTGCCTTTTCAAATATTATCTTTTCGCTTAACTTTCTGTAAAAGAGAAAGTTTATTTTCAGGCATGAAATTGTGCAGTTTTCGAAATTTTATTTTAAGATCTAAGTCGCGGATGAAGACTTTTAAAATTAAACAGTGTATTGTAGTATTTATTTATTTTTGTATAATATATATACACAAACAAAATAAAAATTAAATGCAGCTACTAGCAAATCCTTTTGTAACGTGTTCTGCGATGCTGCGGACACAGTAAATATGCATACAATAGTGACGCCTTTTAAGGATGTAGGTGCCGTGGCGCAAGCTATCTGCGTGTAGGCAGATCTAGATGGTCCTCTGCCTTTTGCATTGCTTAAAAGGCAAAGTCCCGGTGGAATGTGTATACCGTTTCTTTGGCGATTTGCTTTTTACGTCTGTAATTGGTTCGTCGAAAGATACATCAATGAGTCATCCCTTATCTTGCCATTAAAACAATATTTTTTTGTGTGATTAAATATTTCTCTATACTATGAAAATCGTTATTGATATACTTTAAAATGATAATTTTTGAAAAAAAATATTAGCAAAATATGTTAATAATACACAAACAACTTTGAATAAGAGAGCCACTTATCCATAAAAAGCAGTATATTAAACTTTTATCATCTCCTCACATAGGGCTTTAAAATTCTGTAAAAGTTGTCTTAGACTTATTAAAATAACCCATGGTTCACAGCTACACTATCTAGAACGATTTTTTCATTAATTAATATGAGTGTGTTCCAACAGAGGTTTAATTAAACTTTATTGTATCTAAAATATCTCTCATTTGAAAAACAGCAGCTACATCTTTTTTCTAATATTATTAAATTTATCTACTACTGTCGCCTTAAAATCTTAAAACATATATTAAAATTAAAATCATTGTCTATATATAGTATTTACCAGGTTAGTTTCTGAAGGCAGCGATACTATAAAAAAGGTTGTAACAATCATTAAGCAGTCGAAAAATATATCGATTCTGACCGCGCGCTCGTTAACATAGATACGACTTGGTCTTTACAACACGAGTACTGGATTTTAGAAGGTGCTACTTTGTGTTACATGTCTGAATTCTTGCTTTTATGTTTGCTCTGAGCGTTTTTCTTCTCTTAAACCCATATTTTGAAGGTTCTCAAAAAGTTAAATTCCTTCAAAGAACACTCACCTTGCTGGCGTCTAATAATTAAAAGTAGCAAATTATTTTATTTTTTACTGTATTTATGGTTTGTAAAATTGGATTTAAAACTCATAAAGTGTGTGGCTCATTTATAAATGCTTTCACAATTGTTTTGATTGATATTTTTTAGCTAAACATTCCAAGTAAATTGAGCTTTAGAAAAGATTTTTAAAAGCGAGTACTTTTGCTAATCTATGAAACGCCTTAATTCACATAAATAAGTTACAGTAGTTCAAAGTTAGTGTTTTTGTAAGCGGTGCAAATATTGATGAAACATTTTCTAAGAGTGCTAGCATAGATTCGCTTTATAATATTATATTATAGTGTAATTTATTACATTTCTTAATAAATACATTTTCAGTCGCTCTGAAATATAATTAAAACTAATGATCCGCGAACGTTTAATTGACCAAAAAAATAATTGCTTTACGATAATTTATATATAATATATACGAATAAATATGTTTAGTACAAATTAAATTAGGTTTGTATTTAATTGCACACCCACATACACATTTTATCCCATATACACATTCCATATATTTGACGTGTAATCGTAATGAATCTCGATTCTGAAAGCGAAAGCGGATAGATGCCATAAAACGGTTGATATGATCCCTAATCTCGCCGGAAAATCGGTTCATTTGGAGGCTCTAACACTGTTTGAGGAAGCAAGGTCGGGTTTTTATTGAGGTTTAACTCAAAAATTACGAGTTTCATTTTCGAGAGGCACCTTTAAACCCGACGCACCAAATCGCTGATGAAGCGCGTAAAAAACATCCCGCTGTCTTTATTGTGGCAAAAGGGTTTTCGTGACGAAACGTGAGAATAACTTTTTATAAGGGAGGGTTCATTTTGAGCTATAAATTATAGAGAAATATACGCAGCACGATGGAAGATAAAAACTGATAAGTAAGATAATCCAGAGACAAAAAAGATTTTTGGATGACATCTTATATCAAATAAAATATTAATATAATTTCAGATTTAGCTGACCAAGCATACTTTTCAATTATAAACTTACTATTTTTATAGTGTTCCGTCTGTCGTTGTCGTGCAACATTGTTAATTATTTTGAATTAAGCACACATTATTTGATATTATTTTTCAGAATATAATTTCAATTATTATTATAGTACATCTGATTCAAATTCTAATAACTGCATAACTGTCGTTGTGTTATTCTTTTAACAATTGAACACAGTATTCGTTGTGAATGCAAAGTGACACAAAATTCTTTCTTCCTAACCGATTATGTTCGCTAAACACTTATTCCGATCTAGTTTATGGCGTAAACGTAGACCCAGTCGCATAAACACGGAAACATGCGCCAACTATTACAAGGATACGTGTAGTAGATATGTATTTAGTGTGCAAGTCTCGCGATGCAAACTAAACATTGTTGTGTGGAACTTTATCGCCGAGAGAGTAAACACTTTGTGTGTGTGTATTTTGTGTGTGAGGAAGTGGGCAAACATTAATTTAATCCGACGTTGTTTTTTACTGCTTCTTCTTCACCGCCGTTTTCTCTCCTCTAGGAGAGTGATTGGAAAATAAACACGGGGATGTTCATTAATTTTAATTGTGCTTGACTAAGGTGATGGGGCTTTGTGATAAAGTGCGCCGTTTGGTTTACGTGTGTTGCATTTGCAATAGTTTTTCTAGTATCCAAGGTTCTATTTATCTATCTCGAAATAAGAATATATATTATATATATAAACACATTCACATACAATTGTATTAGTTCTGACTCTTGTGACTTGCATAGATGTCATTATGTTTTACTTTATCGGGTATGTATGTATTGTATGTATATAAGCAAAAAGGAACAGACGCTACTGAGAGATCGTTTTATTTTGCCTTTGAGAAAGTATTGTGAAGTAATATTATTACGCGACTAGGTTGAAGTTGGAGAGACAATGAATGATTGATATCATTTTATCGAGTAACAAATTGTATGCCATTTTGAAAAGCGGTATTTAGTTATTATATATGTTTAGCTGTAATTTACAATGGCAGGATTTTTACTAATTAAGCAATGCTCTATATGATTAGGGTCTGGTGACTGTGTAGGCCATTCTAAAAGCGTCACACCCTTTGACGCAAATCAACCCTTGCTTTTTAGGGAAGTATGGCACGGAGCGATTTCTTGGTGGAAACATAGCGTGGTCTGTGCTGAAAAATATTTTCCAGTGGATTCCAATATTGAAATATAAATGTCACTATTTATACTACCCTCACAAGTATACAGTTTTCCCACCTCTGCTGCTGCCATGCAACCCCAGACCATAACGCTTCCGCCATAATGTTTGACTTTAGGTATTACGCAATCAAACTCTTCGACACACGTGTCTTAAAATATTAAGAAAAATATTGCTTTAGGAATTTTTGAATAAATTAAGTTTTCATTATTATTTTTATATTAACCAATTGAGTTCAAATTTATCTTAAAGTTGGATTCATCGGACTAAATGAATTTCGTCTAATCTTTGGTTGTCTTCGAGTTTTATTTATTTCTGAAAGCTTCGGTTTGTGTCAGGCTTTACAACCTCTGAGTTTCACATATTCAAGTATTCTTCTCACTGTCTGCGAAAAAATAGATGGCTTTCCGATTTCAGAGGTTTCAGCAGACTGCTTTAAAGACGTTTTTTGACGATTTTTAAGGAACATTCTATCTACTTGGGCAGTAATCTTTCGTTTTCTACCAATTTTCGGCTTTGATTTGTAAGAATCACATTTTTTTAACCGTTTGAAAGCATTTTAGATAGCGTGTCGTGAACAATTAATATGTTTACTTATTTTTTATATATCATATTAAGACAATAATATGCAATAAAATTATATTCGATCTTTTAGCTTTACTTAATTTGCGTTTTTTTGCCATTTTTTAAATGTTTATATAATATTTAAAATAAATTATTGAATAAAAAATTAAAACTACAAATAAATACCGAAATCAGACTGAGCAATAAGACCTGCAATATTTTATCAAAACTCAGGTTAGCAATTAAAAACGATAAATTTCTTTGTATAGTTCTCAGAATTACGATTAAAACTATTTGCTAAAATATATCGGTCAGAATATGCACATATTTTAAGTGGTGCCCCATTATTATGGCCAAAGCTATATATAAAATATATCTTAAATAAAAATATTCGAAAGTGATTTTTTAGTTTCATTAAAAAACGAAATTTATTTCGAGATTAGTAAATCAAAATATACACGAGTACTTAATTATTATATTATTAAAATATTTAAATTACTACATAAAATAGGATTATTATTCTGAGTAAAATACATATTTTGTGTTTATTTAACGGTCCATCACATGATATTTTCTTTCGTATTTTGAAAAAATGACAACATTTTTTTGTATGACTATAGCATTTATACGAAGACATTGACTATTGTTTTATTCATCCGACGAACCAATCCTTGCCAGGGACTAAATAATAAATTTATTCTTAAATTATTGATCCTCGTTTTTTTACTGGAAAATGTAGGAAATTGTAACCAAAAAAAATATAGGATATTGTAACGATGTTAACTCAATCGAAATTCTTAGAGTCGGTCATGAAATTAATATTGTAATACAATATATTCAAAGTGTTAATCAGAAATCCCCGCTCCCTTAATCAAAACCTTCTCTAAACACAGCTGAAAATTTAGCGAATTTAAACCAATACTCGTTTTAAAATTTATGGTGGTAGTATTAAAAAATATAAAATTTAATAATTAATGAGATTTATTAGGAAACCTTTTTAATTTTTTTTTTAATATTAAATTAGTACATTGCCCTTTTCTCGAGAAAATATACTTTGCACGCGGCACAACAAATTAGGGTCTTTTTATTTAATACAACAGTAATCACGTAGTACATAAATATTAATTAGCTTATTCATGACTCTTTTATTATTTTTTAAAGAAGTGTGATACTAATGTTTTTTAATTATATTTAATGTAACATAAATATTAGTATTTTATCTGATTTATTACATTGTTCATAAAGCAGCAATTAATTCGATTATGTATACAACCATTGAAGCAGGTTTGTACGTTTTTAAATGAAAGCAATTAAAATGTCGACTATGTATAAATGGAGTGGCATCCTGGAACGCTTTGATTACCGAACACGAACATTTTGTGTAACCCAGGAACGCGTTTAATAGATTTTTTTATTGAAGCACTTATCTATAATTTATAAAATCCCTTGTGAATTTCTACGAATTAAATTATTTAAAATATACTTTTTCTTCTGCAGTTTCTTTCACAAACAGCTGTATGCTATAATGGATCAATGAAGAACAATACAGTTTTCTTAGTGAAAGTCTACTTTTTGCCACAATGAAAACTCGCCCTATAGTGCTTATATAGATAGATTCTGGCACCGTGCCAAGCAGTAGCAAATATTTTTGGCTAGTCGTTCACGTTCCATGACCTTCCTTTTCTATTTTCGCGAAGAGTTTTCCCTCATCGATCGAATAATTCTAATAGATGCAAGGGTGGCCTTGTATCGGCAACCTTTGGCAAATCTTACGTTACTTAATATTCTTTATTAATCCCTTTGACGGATTTTCGTCATAAATATTCTATGTACGCCTCTCTAGGGAGTGAGACATTTTGTATTACATTAGGTTATATTTTCTTCTGAATTGCTTATTGACCTAGTCAGGAGATTCGACATAAATTAATTCAATTTTACTACGCCAGCAATATATATCTAGATTAAATGCACATTTATTTTTGAGGGCAGCATATCATATTTATACATCGACAAGTCGATCAAATGAAAACAATTAAAACGCCAATGAATGTAAGCGGAAAATTCAATTAATTCTAAAGCTACCCTCATGGGGGTGGAGATGGAAAACCCGATGAAAAGGCGAAGGAAAGTCTGTGAAGGGAGATCGATAGGTATATACTTTTTCATTCAAGCATCACGCCCAAAAACGTACCATGTTCAGTTGTAAGTAATAGGCTGGCACGCGTGCCCTCAAATACGATTCGAACAAAGGGAATGGGTAATGGGTAAAATGCGTATATCATATGATGTATGCATGAAAAGGGAATATAAGGGGTAATAGTTAAACTTTATGAATTAAATTAATTAAATACAGTATTCTACACTCATAAATTGTTTTGTATCAATAGCGTCACTTAAAAAGTAACACGTTTAACACTTTACATAGAAATAAATATTAATTAAACAAATATAACGTAGTCACGCGTTGAGTTCAAAGAATAAGAAAAATGAATCATACATATGTATTTTAGTATTGTACTTCACAATATTAAAATAAAATTTATTTTCTATAAATAACAGAATAAACTGAATTCTAGAGAATCGTATATTATGCTAATATTGCTAAAAATATACATTTACATTTTATTCAAAAGTCTAGTTTAAAGCCAATTAAGGTATTGAAAACTCTTCAATGTGTTTTTTAGTATTGAAATATTACAATATTATTAGTATATTTGCAATTCAAGACAATTATTAAATAAGAATAATATCAATAGCTCTGAAATTTATATATATCTATATATACAAGGTATCAAAAAAACCATACGAACGATATTTTAAATGCTTATATAGCGCGAGCAGTTAAAGCTCCATTAAAGTAAAATCAATGTAACATACATTAAGCTGAACTCAGTTTTAAAATATTGGTAACACCAATTTTTCGTAAAAAAATTTACAATTGATTTATGATACAGTATCCGGAAATTGCACTTATGATAATAATATTATTCGTTGTTGAACGACGACGAGCGACGGTACGACAATGCAATTTTTGATCGTCGTATTGTCTTAGAGGATAGAAAGTCATAAAATAGTATTAATGGTATTATTTGCCATTAGCTTAATTTTTGTCATAATACAAAATGACTTTCTATTTAATTTGACAATTAGATTTAATGTAGCCTAATAAATAAATAATACATTCAGTTTCATGTGGTTATTCATAAAAGAAAATCTAGAAAAAACAGCATCAAATCTATCGTGAAAATATTTTTTTAAATATGTAATTTCAGTAATATCATATCGGAATACATTTTCACCAGTAAATATATATTTTTACCAGTGAAAATATAAATTACATGGTATGTGCTAGTTCAATTATACGATTTTAATAATAAATGTATTTACATACTTATCATTATTTATTTACATCCGATCTATAGATGTTACAGTGAATGTGTATTTTTTGGTCTTAAAGTAATATTTTCAATAGTAAAGTCTACACACATTTTCACCAATAAAATATAATTTAACTGATGGGCGCTAATATACTGCTCTAAAATGTATATGAAATTTAATTTAATAGTTGCTAAATGTGCATTTGCTGTTCAAACCCAAACCTAATCTAATGAAAGTTCTAAAACTTTTATTAGGTCGAGTCCAAAAATGAACTCAGGGGAAAATAAACGGTAAAATAAGTACAGGCAGATATCATCTCTCACATATTGCTCCATAGTTTGCCTGCATTTCGATATTACATTATGTTTTAAAAGTATGATAGCTATCCTTACCGATATTACTACGAACTTCTAATATAAGAATTTTGATCAAAGTATATTCAAACCGAATTTTGATCAATAGGAGAGCGCTCAATAGGAGTGGGAACGCTCGTTACCGAGCGTTCCCACTGCGACGGTGCCGACACGATTTTATTGCTTTTGACATGAATTTTTGCCTTCTGAGAAGTGATAATTGATTTTGCGTTCTCCTATTGGTCAAAATTCGGTTTAGATGTGCTTTACTCAATTCTCACTCGTAATATTGTTATAAAAAGCATTATTTTTACTTGTAGCATAGAACCTAATATTATTTATTCAATAAATTATATTACGATGTTAAAAAATATATAAAATGATATTTTGTCATGAGGCCCGGAATCGTTGTTTTTCCATGACCCGGGTTTGCTCTCGGCGGTCCTGTATGTACATATATATATATATGTATCTTAATAATATCTTTGTAGTGTGTAACGACTTAACGATGGATTTTAATATCGTGTACGTGTCTTGAAAATTTGCAATTTGGTTCTGCGGTTTCTGCTTGTTGTAGATATTTGGCACCGACCATTTTATGTTAGCCAGGACTAATATTTTAGTGCAAGTTGCTTCGACACTATTAATGATATCGTAATTGAACATCCGCGTAAATATGTATAGCTGCTATTCTGTCTGTTATTCCGACAAAGCTTCAAAGTATATTCAATCTGTAATACAATAGCGATTTTGTCTGAACAATTGCTTTTTTACTATCGAATATATATATACCAGTTATGTTCTGACCTTATTTTTATTGCGCAAAGCAATATAATGTAGTTGCAACATTGGATTTGTAAGACTTTTATCTTTCGTTTATTGTGTCTTTTTTATTTCGACACCCAAATAATCAAATGAGTTGGGAAGTGAGCTATAATTTGTGAGAAACCAAAAGCAAATAATAATTATAATAAAGCTATGGAAAACTACTATGTTGTATTAATTTATGTTAAACATGTTCAATAGAAATTAAAGAATTATTCATTGTTTTTAAAGCAATTCTTCATATTAAAACCACAAAAAGTATGTCAAAGATATAAATCTTTGCGGTCCGACTTGTTTCAAATTTCTTTCAGCTTACTCAATTTTTAAGCTTGTTTTATCCCAATGAAAAATGACCAAAGTATTTCTTTCTAAACTTTGTTACATATATAAAGGGTGTCCCAAAATTAACGCAAGATTTGAATTAAATAGAAAACACATTTTTTAGTCTTTAGATTGTTATTTTTTTATTGAATCATAAAGTACATAGGATAGGATTATTTATGAATTAACACATCGGGCAAATGGCCTCCACGGTTTTGCTGACACATACACACTCTTTTATCGAAATTTTCCATGATCATTTTGCATAAATGTGGCTGAATTTCGTTAATGCAGCGTTTAATTTCCTCCTGTAGCTGTGGGCTTCCTGACATAGACCTTTGACTTCAAATAACTTCATAAAAATAAATCTAGCCTATCTAGAAATCTAGATCACATATATATATATATATATATTAAATTTTAATCCTCAGTCCCGTTCCTTTGTATTGACTTCAAATCGGTTTTCTCAATAGTTTCTCAATACTTAACCTATTCAGGCTGTATCTTAAGGAAGCCATTGCCAGATATTTATTGTAGTCGCTAATGAATATTCCAAGACGTCGTAACTTGAATAATTTGCCCTGAATGAGATAGAGTGTCACTTGCCTGAGTCAGCAGACTCTATCTTGGCAAAGTGGTAAATATTTATGTATGGATTCGCAAGCGCGTTACCGAGAAAGCGTGGTAAATATTTAACTAAACGCTTAATCGAATTACAATTGCCACTGTTGGAATTGCAAACTCAATTCACATAAAAACGTATTTTTATATACATATATATGTATATATTTTTAGATCTTGAACTAATTTAAGAACCCAAAGGGAAATCTGCTTCATGTTAATTCAGCGGACTTATCAATACATTTTCGGTGGCCTAGTTCGAGTTCTGGAGCAACGTTTTTTGAGCATGCAATATAAAATATGCATATATATATATATACTATATACAATAATATAAAATTATATGTTTTAAATATTTATGAAGCAATAAATAAACGGATATAGAATATAAAAAGAAAATGAGGCCCAATTGGTATTGTTTCAATCGCGATAGAAAATATTTTTACGGTTACTATAAACTATATTTCCTATCGTAATATAAGAAAGAAAGCTATATGTAATTTAAACGAAATAATCAAATTTTATCGTTGCATACATAATACAATATATGGAATATTTTATTGGTTTGCTCTTAGCAATCCGAAAAGGGTTTTAAACATTTTGTGATATCGCAAAGCAAATGATAAATTAACCACCCTACCATTAATAAATCAGGCACTTCAGTTAATTTATCGAAAGTTTAAGGATCGCATATGGTGAATTTAGGACCTCGATTATAATAATAGTGTAATGTATGCGAGTCAAAGACCAACTTTGCATTTGAAGTACGCCATTAAAATATAATTTCTACGTAAATTATCGACGATTTTCCATGACATACTTAGTCTTTGATACCATATAAATAATAATAAATACTAATACAAATCTATAGTTATAATACCTTATAGATTTTTGCCATAATAAAGTGGGCTGATTGCAGCAAGGATTGGTTTGCTAAAACTACGAAGCTGGAATAGATTGCTGACCTATGCAGCACCTCATGTCATTTCTATCATTAAAAATACAGTAACCTGGAATATATTGTTTTCAGGTGAGTGTATTGCTGTACATTTATAACTAAGCCTCGTATAAGTAATGCAGTGGCGGTGCGTGAGTTGTGACTTGGGGGGAAACAGTGGGAAAATATAATTGTGGTAAGTGTTAACCCCACAATCTACTTTCATTCACTCACTGGTATATTGAAGTTGGGTAGATGTGTAATGAACATGCATAGTACAAGTTGTAACAGTGATAAATTAACCTTTCAATTTACGCTTTTAATTTACCAAAAATAAACAATCGGTATTTTGCTCTTTTTTTCTTACTAGAACTGAAACACAAATCCTAACGTATTTGTTGATTCTAAGATCGGGATAAGTCGTAATAGTGGTTGTCGGAACTATACAAACAGAAATGGGTATTTATGGGGGGAAATATGAGAAAACTGTTGTTGTGTAGAATGTGAAGCTTAACGTGGTAAAACTGGTATGCATGTTTGTTTGTGTTTATCATAATTTAAAAATAATATAATTATTACAATATATTCACACCTCGCAGGGAGGTCCGCTCTTGACCGTTTAAGCCATGTCACTCACTCGCACTCTCACACGTGACAAAGAAAACAATTTTTGTGCGTTACGTTATGTTATAGATAAAATATTTTTTTTTAATAAATATAAGTAGCATTACTTTGTTTATAATCCTACAGCATTACTATGTTTATATTTCATTACAGCTACATTTTCCTGAGTCGTCCTCAATTTATTATATATAAATATTCTTAAATTATCATTGGTTTAGTCCTAGTATATGTGTCAGGGTGTTTATTTTTTACAATACAAAAGTAATTTATTATATACTATAAAATAATTTTAAGACAGTTTAGTAATTGTAGCCTCCGTCGTCTCCGAAGCTAGATTGACATAGCTAGATAAAAGTTGATATGAAGAGGGAAGCGGCTGCTTTTTCTGTCTTCTCTCTTGACTTTAATTTAGAAAAAGCTCTCGTGTGTCCAAGTTGAGGAGCTCAGATAGAAGTTCTTGATAAAATGGTGATGGATCCGCTTTTATACGTATGGCGTTTAGCTGTTTACAGGAGGTTTCGTATTCGTCTGCTTTTTGCTCCAACGGCGAATCATAGTGACTTGATGCCTTAACCCAGTGGTCGGCAAACTTATTGGCCGAAGAGCCAAATATGTACATTACAACGATTCAAAATAGTTCTGAGAGCCAAATCTGTTTTTTAATTTAGTAAACCTTTATTATAATTTTAAACCTTCATTAAATTACAGGTACACTGAATAAAACTTGATTTCACACTTAATAAAGATTTATTAGTTGATAAACAATAATATGAAAGTAAGGTATCCATAAATTTAAATCTTGACAATGACTGACAAACACTTAATGCAAACAATGTCCTTGCATCTCCTTGGAAAGTTTCAGTAAGTCAGGTTTATATGTTGTTGTTTTTGATTTTAGGCATGATTCCAGGTTCTCATCAATAAGACAACTTTTCAGTTTACTCTTGATAAAGTTCATGCTTGAAAAGGTTTGTTCGCATTAATATGTAGAACCAGGGCCGGCCCTAGGTTGTTTGGCGCCCCAGGCAAAAACTAAATTTACCCCCCCCCCCTATTAACACTTGATGAGCGCAAAAATATAATTCAAATTAAAGAAATAATATATTATATTTTACAACATGCTCTTTTTTACGATTGTGGGTATTTAAGAATTTATAATTTATTTTTTGTTGTGATTTTTTACGTGTGAAATAATTTAAAGAGTACACAGTAGTGTATAAAAAACTTATATCAGATTATATTCTTTAACAATATTGTTTGATAATTTTAAGTGAATATTGCGCCTTTATTTGGTATCACGGCGCCCCACAAGATCTAGCGCCCCAGGCGATCGCCTGTACTGCCTGCCCCTCGGGCCGGCCCTGTGTAGAACCAAAAAGGGAAAGAACAGCAAACGCAAGCTTTTTCAGCGGATCTTAAGAGTCAGGAATACTATTCCAAACGTTGAAAATGATCATGACTTCATTCTCCAGGTCTTTCAAAGCAGACCACTTGTGTTGTGAACTAAGATCACATTCGTTCTTCTCCGATATTTCCAAATCAATACAAAGACGTTCAAATTTGGAGCTCCATATTTTCTTGTTTTTTAAATCCTGCAATTATATTTCAAAGTTACTAATGTCAATGCCAAAAGGAGAAAATTTCAACTCAGTTTATTGTAGCATTAAGAAGATTTTTGACGAATGCTAAGGTCGCTTTGAAACCTGCTGAGAAATGCTTTCCTCATATTTAAAATTGTTGTTTTGAAATGGTGTTTGTCAATAGAGGAATTATTTTCTTGGCGATGCTTCAGCAGGCTCGGAAAGTGAAACAATGTTTCCCTTTCAAAATCTTGAGCAAAAGCGTTTTAAAACGTTCCCTCTTGATAACCATCGAACCTTGTTATGAAGCAGAAAATCAGCGTACTCACTCTTCATTTCAACTAAAAATTCTCTGAATTGACGATGATTAAGAGCTTTAGCTACAATGGAGTTGATGATCGTGATCACTAATCCCATAACTTTACTAATTTCTTCCGGAAATATCTGCGCACAAAGCGCTTCTTGGTGAATAATGCAATGATAAACCAATATCTCGTAATTATTTTTTTCTTTCAAAATGGCAACAAACCCTTTTCTGACGCCAGTCATACTTTTGGCCCCGTCTGTAACCGCCAAGTACGCAGATTGACAGCTGTCATACTACTACGCTGCGCTGCGCCCCTATCGGACGAAACAGATACTACGTCAACGCTCACGTACACATTCAACGTTGCATGGAAAGGACACTCGACCAGAATTAGCGCCCGGGCCCGTGGATATTTGTGCCAGAGCCGCACTCAAGGAGCCAAAGAGCCGCATGCGGCTCCGGAGCCGCACTTTGCCGACCCCTGCCTTAACCGATACATGCATATAGAAATGCTCGTAGCTAACCCCCGTTATCACGTATGGTATATATTATATATAACAAAAACTTTGCGATTTGCCGCTGTGTTTATGGCGCTTTTAACACCATTCTTATAATATACATAAATGCTGTGTACCTGCATTATAAGCACCGATAGTAGCTGATGAACAAAACAGTTCCTTATACATAAAAATAAATTAGTATTGTGATCTAGCTAAGTTTTTTGTTAAAAAAATAGAGTTAATTATTGCCGCTTCAAAGTGACCGCTTGTCTGTACTAAATATGACGATCGAAATGAAACCTGCTCATTTTCTTCAATACTTCGCTGAATGTGGGATAGGAGTCAAGCTCTCGTGTATTTCAAGTCGTAAATAAAGTACACAGTTCCAGTGGTTGTGTTGTTACTTAAGAAGTATTTTTTTACGGTAGTATGGATAATTTAGGGCAGAACTGAGAGCTCTGCTATATTTAAAAAATCTTAATTTTGTAGCTGATTCACGGGATTTTTATCGGATTTTGTATAAATCTAACAACAATTGAAATTTAGGTTATACTACCTGATATTTTTTTGTATTTTGTTTTGATGTTTGATTAAATGTGAATTATCTTTATCTCAGCGTTGATTGCTATCGAAAATTATATACATTGCTGGTTAATTGCTTAATATTTCGATATTTCGGCTGGATCACACTAGGTATCTTAGGTATAAAACACAAAAATTAGATACAGTTTTAATGTTTCTAAATTTTACATTAATTGTAGCAATATTAATTATTAATGAGCTTTAAATATATTTTTTTAATATCCATATTTTTTCATGGTTTTCTTTTGAAAGTATGGTAATTATTTTTTATTGTGATTCACATTTTATTTGCAGTTATGTTTAGCTAATCTCAGGGCTTTCTAACAACTAAATTTCTATGTTTTTATCCTTTATGATGTAGATTTCATTTACCATCTAAAAGTGTAGATTCTACTTATTTTTATTTAATTTTATTTAATTTTATATCACTAATATATCATGGTTTTGACTTGAATATCTTATGTATAAACAAATTATTTCAGAATCATAATTAAATTATGTATATGGTAATTTGGAAAATAAATCAGGCGTCGCATTGATGATGTTATTATAGATAAAAAAAATGTTCACAATTAAAATTATAGGCTGACCCAAATTGCTCAACAATATTTTAATTATAATAATACATATGCATATCACGATTGCGATTAAGTTCGACAACACACAATCATATTTTTAATCGGCTTCGTATTAAAAGCATAACGATAATGTAAAACCTGTGTATATCGTGGTACTTGGGAGCTCTAGTACAACGCATCGTCCCACATTCAGCAATTCGTTTTATCACACGATCGCCCTATGTAGGTCACAAAAAGGGAGGGGGGAGGGGTGCCATACCATAGAGGGGGGTTCAAATTCAAAGGAGTGCCAGGATTAAGGGTCTGATCTGGGCGAAGCGTTCGTGCCCTGACTGAGGTCTGGAATTTGGATCGATGGGACGATTTTTATGCAACTTGTATTAAAACTTATTATTTATTATATATGTATGTATAATTAATGACATATGTTTTATATGCAAGTGGAAAAAATATAATCCTATAACCTTATACTATTATTTATTTCAAAACTTAATATCTACAGGCACTATAAATTGTGTCGTTAGATAAGATCTTTTATCTCAGGTAATTGGACTTGTATCTCTGAGGCTATCTTAATTAAGCAATTCATAACCTGCAAGCGTAGTAGTAGTATAAAAAATAAAAAAATCATAATGAAATTTCGTATATACAGATTTTGAAAAGGCTTTTGACGAGGTTTGACATTGGTTATTATTAAACAAATCTGATCTCAGTTGGTCTGATGATTTAACTCAGTTATTCTCTAGTTATTTGAGCGATCGTAAACAGTTTGTAATCTATGGTGGTTGTCGAAATTGTAAGTCGCTAAACATTACTTTAAAGTGCTATCGAACTATTCTTAAGGAGTTCTAGAGTCATGAACGCATCCTCTTTTAATGACCGTTAGAGCCAGGACGTCTGCACTAGTCGACTCACATATGACTGTCACCATCCGTTCCTTAATACGCTGACATTGTACATTGTTGATAATTTTTTTCGTTCTTTCTATGTATTGTTTTAAATGGAAGAATACTATGTATTGTTTTTTGACCATAGTGATTCATTGGGGGTAACTTGTAAGTTTAGGATGATCTTTATTAAATTAAATTAATAAATTATAGTTTTATTCACGTTATAACGAACGATAGTAGTTCTTAGAAACGTTTCAAATGTTTTCACATAATTTAAAATCATACCATATATATTTCATATATGTATAACGAGCATAAGTGCCGTGAATGTTCTTTTAGTGTATAATCACAAAAGGTACGGTCGAGTTTTACGTGAATGCGAAAACGACAGCGACGATATGCATATAAAACGTTTTTCGATACCGTTCCCACGTATATTGCCAATTATACTCATATTATAATTTAGTCCCTAGAGTTCGTGTTGACAGTCACGCCAATTTTAAACACTCAGTTAAATGTCACACGTTGAGTTAAAAAAGAGACATTTACATTAACTGGTATCCGGGGAGCGAAAAATGCACTCGTTTATTCAACGAGTTGAGAACGAACCTTTTTTGCGCGTGTTTTCAGTTTAAAAAATAGTTTAGAGTTGACTGTCGATGTGACGTTTAACTGAATATTTTTACAGTGTTTTAGAGTACGCTGTGAACCGTAATTGGACAGACAAACATGGTGATGTGTGTTAAATGGGCTTGATGTGATAATTTGTCGTGTCAACGTTTCACCGTTGACGTATGCCAATATTTTCAATGTCATTTTTCGGTGTTTAAGTAGTAGTAATTTTTATATTTAAAATATAATATAACACAATTCATTTGTTATATGTTATTAATATTATTTTTAAAATAATCTATATTATATAAACGTTTATTGTAGTTTGAAATATGTTTCCTTGACTACAATTTGAGTCAACTTTCTTTATTATTAATTAATTATTTCTGAATGCTTAGATTTAGAATTTTTTATTCTTAACATGTTAATTATATAGTAAAATAATACAGTAATGGAAAAATTTCTTTACAAAATAATTTATGTTTTATTTAATTAGATCATTTATAACGTAGTATAACACCCCTGTATAAAAATCTATTTCTACTTTTCCTGTTTGTAAATCCTTGGATAATAACTTATTTTTTAACTTAAATATAAAAACTGAAACACGCATACTACATATTTTTTTAACAAACATTTATTTTAATTGATATATTATGCTTCTTATACTTGTGTGTTAATTCTCATTTAAATCCGTTCCTAGTCTTTCTTTTCAGAAATTAAATTGTCTGCACATATTGATGCTTAAAATATAATTTTCTCATAATCTATACCATATAAAAAAATCATAGCTAAATATTTAAATGTAATTACTATATTTAAAATACAATTTTTTTATATTTATAATTTAATAATATTATGTTTTTTTATTAAACATAATTTATATTTATATCATTACTTAGTATATTTATTTTTTGCAAATAATTATTTATAAATTTATATAAGGACGAAATAGCGTAGTCCGTTACTTATCAGACTAATAACAATGAGGTTGGGGGTTCGAGCCCCAGCAGCGGCACTCGAATTTTTATTTATAAAAAAACCGGCCCCAACTGCAGTGACATATAATGGCTATACATTATATTACACATAATAATTTATAATTATTATTATTGCGATAAGTCTATTAGCTGTGAAAAATAAATATACCCTTTAAAGCCCCTAGTCCCGATACTAAAATCAACCCAAAAAAATGATCTGGTAATTTTAATAATGCTTAGTATATTTTTTAATTAGTAAATATTGACACTACTTTATTAAAAAAAAACAGCAATAAAATTAGTTGCAAATAATCGGGTATATTTTGGATTTGATCTGATAACGTGACAGTGAATCTATTTTACATTATTATCATTTTAATTATTTAAAAAGATGTTACAAGCGATTTTTTAACTTGAGAAAAATATTTACATAATTATTTTTCTTTATAATATTCACAAAGCTTTAAAATCATAATTTAATGTATATTACTTATCTGATGAAATATACAAAAAAATGTCAAAGTTAACTCATATTAAGTTAAATTGTTCAAGCTGATACATTTATTTTATATTATATTTTAAAGTATCTTCAATAACAGTTAGCAGCTACTTAAGATTCCCTTTTACGTAAACCAATAATTATAACAAAAAGCTTTTAAAGCGTAATTGGTGATTTTCAGTCTCTGATATTTACTTTATGTTCACTATATTTTTTCACGCGCTCGTTTAATTTTTTAACCTTTTCGGTTAATTTTAATTTCGTCCCGCTGAATAAATAAGCTCTTTCAATGTTTCAACGTTTCAACATCCAGAGTCCCGGTACGATCGTAATACTTTCCACGTAATGGCGACGCGCGTAGAATGGGATGTATAAGTACCTCATTACATTGATGTATTGTGGGGCATTAGTATTGCTTTTTTGCTACCTTGGAAACATTTGTGTGTAAGGTCGGTGCCTTTCCTTTCCTCTCTTCTAGAAATTCGTTCAATTCAACTCGTTATATAAATATGTATTATATAGTGTTATGTTTTGTATTAAAGTACGTTTTTGTTTAATATTTATAGAGGTATGTATATATGAGAAATAATTTAGGACTAATTAAATATTAACTTAAAATATAATATTTAACTTTGAAGAACGTCAAAAAGTTACCTTAATAAATCTGATTAATGAAATATGAGTTTAAAAGCTAAAGCGGCTAATTATGCTATACAGAAAATCTTAACTTTTTTCTACTCAGATACGATAACATGATTTGATAAAACCGACAATACACTTGCCAGAAAAAAAAAACATCATATAAGATATCGAATGGAAGTTTTTTATTATATCTACAATTCATTCATATTCTTAGGATGTCGTTAATAAAAGTGGCAAACGAGTCTCTATGTAACAGTTTCAGTCAGAATTGTTTCTCTCTTACCTTCACAAAAGGAAAAATAACTCTACTCCTTTTTTATTTAAAATATTTTATATATGTACATGTGCTTTTGGTTCAAGTTCAACTCAAATCACCTACTATGTGGAAAAATAAATAAATAGTAAATTATTATTTAAAAAAAATGCTTTTATTTACATACAAATAATATTGTCTCTGTTGGTTTATTTATTTTAATACTACTATTTACAATTTGACGAAAAAATGTCAAATCAATAATTCTCATTTCGCATGAAATTTACCGATTTTGATTTTTTTTAATAATTAAATTTGTACGCCTTTTTTTATAAATATTTCACAACTGCTGTATTTTTTACCGCTGCATTAGAAAAGGTGGGTCCGTGCCAGATGTTTGAAAACATGCATCTTGAAAGCTTTTAATAAAGGCGGAAGTATTTGAACAGCATAAAAAATCCCATCTTCTTTCATTGGCATTATCTTTGCTTTGGTAATCTAAGATATACGTTAATAATCAGATAGAAAGAGACGCTATCTGCCGTTTGCCGGAAACGGCAGATAACAAAAATGTAGGAGGTCGTTCCACAGAAATACACTATAAAATTTCCTTGTTAGCAAACTTAAATCTCTATTTCATTAATCTGAAGAAGTTTTTTAATTTTATCTTGCGTAAAATATAAAAAATGTAATATAAGAACACTTGTTATTGACAAATTTCTGTATGATTCGAGTATAAATACATTAGCCTAAATTTTCTTTGTAGCTCGACGCTTTGTAATCAATATTTTTGGTCTTTTATTTATTCGTGTTCATTATGACAAATCATTACACTAATAAAGATTGTCCTCTTCAATGATCAACCAATACTTTATTGTATAATTATAATCATATTTTTTTTTTATTTGTCAAAATTTCTCTAGAATATCGAGAAGTGAAAATGAAAATTGCATACATGCGTTATATTTATAGAAATATATATATTGCATATGATACATTAAGACCAAACATGTTTTTGTACAGAGGTGTTAATACACCTATGTTTCCATTAAGGCCACCCTGCATGTAGAAAGCTATAAAACGAATAAACGAATTTCATCCCTAAACGAATTATTCTATAATCTCGGATCCCAGTCCGCTATCCGAATTCATTTAAATGATAATAAATTCAGCATGGCATAAGAAAATCCAATCTACTTTTATATTCCCACGCTAACTAACCGGAACACTGACCGAATAACTATCTCCCCTCACACTTTCATACTATATCACCATCCGATGATTGTGGGTAGACTTGAATTTAAACAATCGAATGGAAAATGCACACTTTTCAAGAGAAGAGAAAAGAACTCGGGGCGGTGAGATGTTTCTGGGGAGAAATAAAAATGAATGTGGGTTCGGGATGCTAATCCCATAACTCACACGATGTCTGATTGCGTTGGTCTGTGTATCTTGTTTTTTGTACGTGTGTGTGCCCAGTTGGGAATTGGATGCTTTAAGAATTTGTGCCGATCCTTAGAAGGATTCTGAGAAAACAAGAGACCGAAGACGAGATAAAACGTAATGGGAAAGAATGTGTTTTAGTTATTCGTGCGGTGTTTGGGAGATCGGGGTACGAAACGATTTCAGCAGTTCTAAATTATCTATCTTTATATGTGTATCTTAATGCATATGGAGTGTTGCTCTACATATGTATTTAAGATGCTTATGACTCATAGGTTATTTTACGTTGCAAAGCAATTAAAAGTATCGTATTAAATTTATGTGGTAATGATACATTATTAAACAAGCAAAAAATAGTGGGTATAAAAAAGTGGGTTCAAACTGAAACATAATGCGGAGCAGGCTACGAGAAATATAAATTTGGGATTTGACGAGGGTATTGTTAGTCAGAGAACAATACTCTGTAAATACCATTAACTGTTGATTTGAGACATTTTATACTGGCAAAATTAACATTGAAATGACATTCATATTCTGTTGTTTAAAAAAGACTGAGAAACATTGTTAAAGCTTATTTAAAAACAGTTTTATGACATTAGGATACGATACGAAGAGACAAATACAGTAGAAGTATGTAGCTTATTAGTTCTTAAAAACAATTAAAATTCATTTGTAAATATAGTACTTACTTACGACAAGAAATAGCTCCTCTACGAATACAAAAATAGATTAGGATAAAGGTTAGATAGGGATTTCAAACATTTAGACTTCAATAATCAGAATGTTATTAACAAATAATCCATTCATTGTTAAATCGTCAGCAAAAAATAATTAAATTTAATAGAGCATATTTTCATTATTAAAATTGTAGTTAAAAAATACAGCGTTTCTTACCTCACTAAAAATCGGTTATTCGTGTGAATTAACTTGATAGATACATTGAATTTATATATCGATGGGTTTTTATTGATACACTTATACATGATTAATGATGTGAGATTTGAATAAATATTTGTACTTTTTAAGTCACCTGTATATTTTCGGGTTAAATGTTAATATAGTCAAGTGGCTCTGTTGGAAGGTGACAATGTATCACAATATCTCACAATTGTTACGAATGTGCTATTCTTCTGAATTTACGTCGGATATTTTATCGGAAAATATATTTCTAAGAAGTACACATAGAAAATCGTATGTACATTATATTAAAAATATGTGTATATGTATCCTATTGTGCACAACGTTGCTGTTTTTGAAAGCGATATAGGAAAGTTAAATTGGTATGGAAAGTTAATCTTGTATCAGCGAAATTTTCTTTAATCTGTTTTGAATACATTACTGTATTGTGTGTTTTATCATGTTTGTTGTTTGTGTAAATGCAGAGAAAGTAATTGAATCGATCGCAATGGATAAAATATATTTTCTCATGAAGGCGATGAATAAAGTATATTTTCATGTAACCATAAAATATTAATTCTTTTAACGTATAATATACAATAACTATATGTTCAACATTTTATATATATGTTTAAGCATATTTATTATATTATATGAATAATATTAATTAAATTATTGGTTATAGACATTTTTTATTTAGTAGTAATTAAAATTAATAATTCAAGCTAAATTTAACCACATTACTTTTTTATGCAAATGCCTCGGGATTTTCTTTCTGCTTAATATCTTTGGACTTTAGTATGATTTTCATTTGATTAACTGATTTCTAATAAACTTTTTAGCAGTTATAAGTTAATATTTTTACGAATTTTTAATATGATGCAATTCAATAGGTTCATTATATCTCATTAAGCGTAGCGCGTATTAAAGTTAGCCAAAAATCAAAATTAAGAACTTTTCAGAATATATATATAATTGTTATATTAATATGGCTTGACATATGTAACTTTCAAAATATTTATGTACTAGCTTTCAAAATCTATATAAATATTTTTCAATAATTTAATTTTATTGCAAGGTAAAGTGATTAACTTATAAGCTAATCTAGAATAACATTTTGTAGGAAAGAAGTCGAATAAATAATTTAATGCTTTTATTTTTATCTGAATAGAAAGAAAATATATACTATGCCACAGCTGACAGATTTCTCGTTAATAATCATGATTGGCTTCAATTGAACGTAATATTTTCAATTGTGGCCAACTTTTCGCAGTGCTTTAAGATCTGTTGGATGTTTCGTTGAATTAATTAAAAGATTCAAGACAAGAGAGACGAAGAATATTATAAGGCCCTAGAATTAAGTTATCGAATATCAAAATGTTGGCAAAGTGTGGAAAATTAATTTGCAGAATTTGATATTGATGCTTCAAACAATGTTTTGAATGTAATTATTCAGCTTTGACAAAACCATGCGTTAAAATTGGCAGTCATAGATTGTTTTTATGAAACTAAAATTAAAACACAATTTCGATAAAAAATAGTATAGTAGTGTTTTTAGTGCAAAATCCCACGTAATAAAATCATAGGAAAATGAAAAATTTGTCACTTACAATATATATCTTGCATTTTTTTATTTTAAATACTGTAAGTATTATTCGAATAGCTGCTTATGATATCTTATACCGATCAAATCGATAGATAATATAATATAATCATAAGATTCAGAATATTGTCATATAATGTGATTTTAATTTGTCTTTGGAACATGGCGTCAATATTGATAATAATTTAATAATTAATATTTTTTAATTGAATCAAAAAAGTGATGTTAATGATATATTTTAATAAATACAAATGTACAGAATTGTCAAGTAATTAAGAGTGAATTCACATTACTGCCGAAAGATAATTATCACCCGGCGCTAATGATGAAATTAAATGTAAATAAAAATGACATTATTGCGAATGACAAGAAACACGTACCGATTGAAATGTATGCAGATGGTCGTTAGTGATTTTGTAGATTTTAATTTATTGAATAATTTACTTTCAAAGGCGAGTGGGCGAATGTGTTGATATAAAATCTTTGTTCCTGGCTTTCAATGTTGTCTATATTGTGCATTCAGTATCATATAATTTTAGTATTTTGTGTACTTTTATAATACTATGTATTATTTAATTAACCATTGACACATTGGGGTAGCCTAATACAGTGTTCACATGTATTCACAATGGTTTTTATTTATTTATATAAATAAATAAATCTTGCATCATTCACATTTTATTTTTTTAACGTTAATACTATGCAAAAATGTATTCATTAACATTTTTGAAAATAAAAATTCAATACACTAATAAATTATTAGTTTGATTAGTTTCGACTTATGAATAATGAAACACAAAGATATGTATTTATTATTTATTAATATATAGATATATTTGTATCGCTTATATATTTTATAATTTTCAATAAATAAGGGTTTGTAAGAATGAATTTTTGAAGACACTTTTTATATGTCAATGGAGTACGCAGTAGCTAGAAATAAAAGGAATTTGATATTTATTTTATACTATTAGCAATTACCCAATAGTCTCAGATATAAAGGTCACGTATTTTCTTATGAAAGATATAATATTACTCACAGGTGGTATTGTTTAAAACATTTTGTGAATTTATAATATTTAATGCGCTTCTAAATCGGAATTGTGGAGTGGTGCTAGTTTGCAATTCATATTCAACGCCAGACTCTAGACTAAAGGTGCAGAGGCTCGCAAAAACTGCATAATCGCAGATGCATATATATTTGCGAAACTGGCGCACGTAGTAGACCTGAGAAAGCCAGGAACATTCAGGAAAATGGCGAAGTAGTCGGAAAACTGGGGCGTCGAGTTTCAAGGAAAGCTCTTGAATAAATTCCTTAGACTTACGTACATACATATTATATTAAATAATACGTAGTTAATAATAAAAAAACATATATTACCTAAAAAATATAGCTCTTTAATATCTTAATAATAATCCAGTAAAAATACTGGCTGCCTTTATCGTTACGGTTTTTTACAATGGTTTGATAAGCTCGACGTATTGAATTCGTAAAGAGCGCTCGACATTAAATGGAGCTATATACCAATGTATTATGTATTAACCTGTATAGGTCCAATATCGTTGAAACTCGCTTATTTCATATAAATCAATAATTGGAAACGTGACATCGATAATAAAAACAGCGAAACGGCAATAACCGAAAGCGAAGGTTCTACGTGTGCCTCTTATTCATATTCTTCTTTATTACGTCCATAAATATGATACGATACAACATTACAAAATGTCTTAATACAAACGCTGGATGTAAAAGTTTTAACGAGTAAAAAATCTGAATTTCAACTATGCGCGCGAAAAGTTTTAACAGAATCCGAGGGAAAGCTCAGAGATTTTCCGAGAAAATCCCGCGTGCACTCCGAAACATTTTACTGAATGTGCAAAAACAAGTTGCGTTTGAATGCATTACGCGAATAAAATCCACTTCAAAAGTGCATTACCCAACAGCCTGTGTGGCTAGAGCTTAAAGTTTGATTTATTTATTTTGCTTTTCGTGAGCTGCGGCTTAGAATTTAATATGCTAAATACAATAATGCATATTACTTAACAAGTGTGTGCTCTTTACTTTGTGCAAATAAAGCTTTGGTTTTATTTGGTAAATTGTGGTTATATGCACATGTGAAAATGTACGTTAACGTTTCATTACTTCATAAATATGAGGAGTGCAATTTTCTAATTTTCATTTAATTTTATTTATTTATTTTAAAACAGATAAAGTGTAGTTATTTTAATTTATTTATTTTATCTATTTCGTCATTTGCTTAATACATATATTTTTCAATTCGAATATATTTATACAAAAATTCACGATCTTTGCAGTGGGATATTAATTTCGAAAAAGTCATTTTTTACCCGGAGGAAAAGTTCTAAAGAATCCGTGATCGGTAATTTAAATAAACAACAAGTAGTTATTATCATTTCAACTGAACTTGAACCAAAATCAAGCATTTTTTTATTTTACAATATTATAAATACATATAATTATGCAAATAGGCCTTATTTGCGTTAACACAGTCAGTTCGAAAGCGATGCATTTCATCGTTATTCATAATTGAGAAAGACATGGCACGATCAGATATACGTCCGATTGATTGATAAATATAAAAAAATATAGTAATAATTTTATTTTCTATAAATTTGTTTTAACGCCTTATATGTATGACTCAGCTTTTTTGAAACTAATCATCGCGAGATTTATATGTGAGATTAGAAAAATCTAGGACAATTTAACTTTTGAAGATCGATCGGTAATATAATTTTATATTTGTCTTGATCTTCTGTATTTTTTTAAGATAAATTTTGCTGTTATTATTATATTTTTTGTTATTATTAGTTTTTTTAAAACAATTGCGATCGTCAGGTACAATTCGTATTATAACGGGTTTTGATCTAAGTTCCGAACTTCGAGATGAACTAGGGGATACGAAGAGAGAAGCGGCGGTTGAAGTTTGTACGAACTCAGTGAGTCCAAATTAAAAAGTTTTGACGCATTGAAATCCATTGTAGATGTTCAAGATAGAATGTCAGTATTGGTGTCAGACAATATCTCTGAGAAAGTAATCGTTGGTTGCTCGTGTTTCCATTTTTATACCTATGGCCTTCTTTTTACAAATGAATGGCAAGTTTTAAAACAGATTTCCGTTGGTTTCTAGAATAGATTATGAACGGTATTTATGACAAATTCCTTTATTCATTCTTTTTCTTGCCAGATATCTGATAAAAGGTTTTTTCATGGTGGTGCCCTATTTTATCAAACAAACATATTTTTGTCTTAGACGTTTAAAAACATATCACATGCCAACTGGCTTTGTCATTATGATTTATGATTTATTATCATAAAATTTTAATTCTTACGCCTGTAAATTTTGCTAACAGATTTTTGAGAGATGGTTCAAATTATGAAACCAACAAAATAATCACTAATCTTAATCTCCCAGAAATGATAGTAATTGAAAAATAAAAATACAAATGGGATTTCAACACAGGTCTTAAAATAAAGACCTGGTTTATTGTGCTAGTAATATATTTTCTTTAAAAAAGAACAAGATAGCTATTCGAACATTTGAACATGATTTATCCTACTTGGCAGATATTAAAGATAGTATTAATAAGATAAATATTTTTATTATAGGCCATGAATGCAATTTAAATACTAAAAGTTTTCTTGGCTAACTTAGCAATCTGAAAGTAAATATAAAAGGCCATCATTCTTATAGCGTTAAAATATAAAATCTTATGCAATATTTTTTAGAAGTATTTTCTATCAATACTTATTTTACAGACCTTTTCATCAGTCACAGTTCTGTACGGTGGTCTTCCAGTTTTTTATCTTTAATTTATCCAAATAAATAGAAGGAATCGTTTTTTTGCGTAGCTTTTATTTCGTTAATGTTTTAGAGACCTTAAATGTTTGCATTATTTTACATGCTCTGCTTATCTAAGTCTTTGTAATTTATACATGTGTAATAAATTGTCTTTGATACTCGAGCCTTGTTTTGTATTGTATTTACCCGTCAGTTTCTCATTTACGTATTTTACATATTTTTTGTCCTGTGTTATATCATTATCATTACAACGAAAAATCAACCAAATATACACTCATTGCACGATCTGTAAATATTTTTGGGCAGATATTTATTTTACTGAATGTGTTATATGTTGATATGGTCTAATACATTTAATCGATGTTTTTGGTAAATTATATTTCCATAGATCAAATATTATACAATACTAGCGTGACTTAGTGATTGATCAGTATTATGTTTTATAATAATAATTCCCTAAGAAATAAAAATAAAACATTTGCTTTTAAAATATTTCACCGTGTAATCTATTATTTTACTTCAGTATTAAATAAACTCTCAAAGGCTCTGTTTGTGTATATTTATATTATTATTAATGTTTTATGCTGTAATTTATTTAAAATAAACATAGCATTAACGATATGGGAACACAAACTAAACTCACTGTTTTAATTAACATTTCAATTTAAAATGTATCTCATGATATGGCCACAAACTGTTTGTTTTAATTAATTTAACCATAAATAGTTGTTATAGGCACTCGGCGGTTAAATCAGCAGACTCTCGCTTTCGGCAATATTTTTCTTAGCTTTCACTTCATTTCTAATTAAGAAATATTTTATTAAATGAGAGTTATATGAATTACCTCAAACCAGACTTTTTTCTACTAATACAAAAAACTGACGTTTTTTTGTTTAAAACAATTTGTATAAGAATATTCTTTAAAGTGAGAACAAAACACAATTTATCACCCTACTGTCAAATTCATTCACGTTAAAAATTTACGGCCATTAGCCAATTGTGGAAAGAAACGGCCTTGACCGTATTTTAATATGTGAAAAGGGTGTTTATGTTATTACGAAAAAAATACCAAAAAATAGGATAAAAAACAGAATTATGATAATAGGTATATTCAATGAACAAAAAACAGATTTATGATAATAGGTGTAGTCAATTTACATGGCTAAAAATATTCTGAATATTCTTGGAAAATAATATGTTACAATTTTTATAAAATTTTCTTATTTCTATTTAGGGCACTGTTTCCCAACCATTTTTTACTATTTCAAATAAATTTCGATGAATATAGGTGCAAATTTAATAATGAAATATTAAATGAAAGAACATTTGTAATATTTTATGTAGTAAGAGCAAAAAAGCCTAGTTCAGATATGTCTGTAGTTGAAAATTGTAGTAAAACATTTATAGCCTTTTTTACTACTCTTGCGAAATAACAATAATTGTTTTTATAAAAAATGTCTTACAAAATCATATGATTGTAAACTTACATAAAAAATGCTTTAAAGAAAATAAAATATCGGTACGAAATTCTCAAAGTAATTTTCGAGTTTCATATATAAGTTTTAAAAATGGCAAAAATATAACTAATTATTTTTTTATTTTTTTTCACCCCGATCGGAAAACATTGATTGAAAGAAAAAGTATTAATTAAATTACTTTAAAACAAATTATTTGGCTTACCGTAAGAACAATGGAATAAAATGTCTTCATCTCATTAGGATAATGATTTTAATAACGTCGTTTGCGAAATTAATCGAACGTTTTTCTTAAAGTGCATATCAGAAATTTCAAAAATATTTTGTTGATTGCTAAAGATAAAGAATGTATTATTCGTGAAAAAAAAACCATAGCTAAATTAAGTGCTTTTGCAGTTAAAAGCTTTATATGTTTGTTGGAATATAAAACGTATGGTGTAATATGAGCTTCTGAAATTTAACCAAACAAGTACAGTTGAATGTTGGTGAATAATTAAAAAAAGTTAAACACTGCTCTTCAAAAGGATGGACATAAAAAAGGTTGTCTCTTACCACAACAACCCGTAACCACATATATATTAGTATTAATGTTCTAACATAAAATAACAGAATATAATTAGAACACAAAATAAATAAAGTATTAAACAACTTCATACAAATAAATAAACATTTAATTTACCATACCGTATTAAAAAAATATTTTTTTGAATAAGCACGTCAAAACTTTTGCATCAACACAATATACTATGTATTATTAAGATTTATTATATGAATATTTCAAATAAGGAGGTCAAAAGTTTATTCTTGTTACTGAACCAGAAATCAAACCGAGGAAAGCGAGTATTATGTATACACTGCACAATGAGAAGTAAAAAAAATATATAAATAAAATAATATTAAATTCTTTGTACGTCTAAAAGTAAATTCGACGCTCATTTTATTATTACAAGTCGGACTAGGCAGACGAACCGGAAAATCCGGATATTTCAAGAACCCAAAAACTCCGCGGAGCGGATAATGTAAAACGCGTCCAAGGATGTTTAACAAACTTACTCAAAAGCTATTTCTAACTTTGTCCCTATTTTTATTTATTGATAATGTGATGTTAATATATTGTATTTATTTTTGTTTTAGGTACGTACGGTTTATACAGTATTTCCGGCTACGAGTGAAATGCAAAAAAATGGTATGTAAATTTATTTCGCCATTAATTCGCGCTCCTTTTTTATATAGAGAATTATGTTAATTTAGTCGATCAATCATTTGAGGTGAAAAGGTTTTTCGGAGATTTTGTGGCAAACCTAAGAAACTCTAGGTATTGTTATTTTTATTTTTAAGGAATTTATTATACTTAGCATAATGTATATATATATATATATACAATATATCGATTTTATTATATTTTTTTTTACCAAAAACGTTTCTCGCAAGTTGGACTTGAACTCGCAGTATGTGCGTCGCTTACTAAAACTCACTTGAAACTTTCGCGTTTCCTGTTAGTATGTTTGAAGTTCGTTAGGATTCCAATTAAGGCAATAGTAGCACACGTGAAATTTCGACTTAAGAACGTCTGTAATTCGAATAAAGCATATTTACCTTCAACTTTGTTGCGATAGATATAAATTCACGAGAGAACGTGAAAAGGAGAGATTTTTTCCGAAAAGCAATCCATAAATTAGCCCCCAAGAAGGCTTACCTTAACAATCGATGTTAGAAAATATGCATTAGGGAGTTTTTTATGACTGGCAAAATATGGGCCAATTTCGACATAAAAGCTTTTATAAATGATTTGATATTAAAAAGTTTATAGCGGAAGTGTGAGTCAAAACTGATGCTTTTTTAATTTTAAAATTTCTTGTCTCAATTAAATGGCCCATTTTCTTTTTATTGTGTCGTATAATTTAATTTTTCTATTTTATTAAATCGTCAGATCGTGTTTTAAATTATCAGTTACGAATTTAGAAAGGCAATGTCCCATTTGTGATTTTATCGATATTTTATAATTATAAAAAAAATGTTTATTTTAAATACTGCTAAATAAGTAAATATAATAATATTATTATTACATATAAAATAGAATTATGTACTATGAAAAAATATATATAAAAAAGCAAATAAAAATCAAAGCTCTGATGTGTTACATTTTTGTATAACTAAGCCTTGATATTATCATATTTTTCTTTAAATTTATTTATTTTATATTTATTAAATTTTTTTCAGCATTATTAAGCCCTAAATTCATTATATGACAATAGGCTGAGTCGTCCATTGTGAAAATGTAAATGTTAAGTATCACACAAGAGAGAATAAAATATCATGTAGAATATATGCAAAATTTACAATGAATCCTCAAAAATATTCTAACTAGAATCATAAATATTTTGTCAATTTTTATATGAAATAATTGCGAATAAAATATAAAGTTTAAGCAGAAGTTTTAGTTTTTCCTTGGCTTAATTCTTAAGTCTGAACGTAAAACGTAAGAATTTAGTCCTACAAATATGAAAAATTCTTTAAATTAACAACTTTTAAATGCTTATGTACATATGTAGGAAAAATCAAATAAAAATTAAAGCTTATATATTTTATTTTAATGTATATTTAAGTCTTGATATTATCATTTTTTTCTTATTTATTTTTGAATACATATTTTTTTAAATCAACATTATTTTCTTAGTGTTATAAAACCATAAATTTATTATATGACAAAAGGTTAAGTCGACCTTTGCAAAAATGTAAAAATTCACATAAGAAAGAAAAAAAAATTATGTGTAATAATTGCTAATGAATTATAAAATTACGATAAAAACTTTTTGTCGAAATGGCACATAAGAAAACTTTTTAAGTCTTGAAAGCCTTCAACGCGAGAATTTAGTTTAAATTATTAATAGGTATTCCATTGATCCTAATTATACGTTTTTTATTTATTTTTAAATTGTAATTCATTTTATAAAAAAATATACTATGAAAATATAAAAATTAATTATTGAATACTGTCGAAGACATAACATCACATAGACTAACTAACTTAAACTATTTTTTATTGAATTTATAATGAATTCAATGTCGTTTTAAAATACAATTTATAAATAGAAAATAATTGTTAAATTAGGATACTAAATCAAGTTTATGGCAACATCGCTTGTTTGGCATAATAAGACTGTGACTAATTCTCATTAACATCATCCCTAGTGTGTAATGGTTATTGATTGCTAATGGATAAAATTGACCGTTACAAAACAGGATTAAAAGTCTATCAGTTAATCGCGTTCCATTATGTTGTGTATTTATTAAAGCTAAACACGAAATAAATTCCGCGATAACACAAGGGATTTTTATTACAATATATAGGATTAACATACATATTTAATTAACATATTACTGTAAATCTTACACAATGCGTTACAATGAGTAAACACAATTAACAACCACTAACTCAGTAATGAGACACCAGACTGTAAATTAGTAAATTGTGTTAATAAACTTAGCTATTATTACAGCTTGTCATTATGCACGACTTACCTTAATTTAAATTCATTCGTGAGAGTAAGACAATCTAAGAAACTCTAATCTGTGGTAATCATTTATAATTTTAATTTTAAATTAATATCTAATTCCAAAATGAATAAAAAACAATAGGGTTCGAACATATGTCTTTTAAGTATTAGTAAACTATTTATACCACTGATCTTACCATGCAATCGTATTGTATAAAATAGTGTAAAAATGTAACTTAACGATATTCAAAACCGGATTGTAATGCAGTGTTTATATATAAATACACCACATTTCTTTCTTAAAAAAACACTCCATACAAAATTAAACCACTTCTTTATTATTGTTACTTACTCCACGTTCGCCCTATTGTCATAAGGAAAGCGACGGCCCTGATTTGAATAAAAATCGCTTTTACTCGTGGCAGCACCGGGAGATGGAATCGAGGAGCGGTTCAATGGAGCGCATAATGAGCGCTGAAAGTGGCGCGGCATAGGTGGACAGGGCCGGAGTTGTCAGCGCGCGTAATGAACCCCCGCGCTTCGCCCCCGGGCGACTGAGTCTCGCGGGCACCCCCCATTGTGAATAAATTTAATGCTCTGACGCCAAATTAAAGCGCGGACGGGCGTCGTTCCGGCAACTTTTTACGTCGATTTTATACCGAAACGACCGAGCCCGAGGCGGCCCTGCAAACAGGCCCTTACACCAAACGGTTATTTGCGCATTCGGTTTTATTAATTTGACAAAATTAAACGTTTCATTTCGCTTTTGGTAACGGTTTAATCCTTAAGTGGGGGCTGCGGATGAAAACAGGGTGGGTATTTTTTCGACACTTATAATTTGAGCAATCTCGTCTTGTACAGTCAATTAAAAAGAAATGGATCACAATAAATCAGAATTAATGGTTTATTTCAAAGAAGATCTAATCCAGAGAGTTTGCTAGTGACAGGTGTGAATGGAGTAATAAATATATCGTAGCTTTTCTACAAGCGACCACCCATAATCGCCGAGTTGCGTCTTCGTCGTGGTCGTCGAGGATTAGATTCGTGTCTGATAGTTTTATGGTAATTGACAGTCATTCGTGTTTGAGAGTAGTTACCGTGGTCGTTGCTGGTTGGCAGTAAATCCCAGTGATTCGCGATGTGACCCAGTGCCAAACCTTTATTGATAGCCAATTGACCTAGTCTTTAAGGTTATTTGTGATTTTAAAATGAGTCTCAAAGCCTATGAAATAAAATGACTATTTATTTATATTATTAATTTATTTAGCTAATTGTTTATACACCAAGCAAAAATAATCAAAACACGCATATTCAATATAAACAAAACAGAATATAAAATGGGATTTAATATTATAATTTATTTCTTAACGCACAAAGGTGTTTCTCTATTTCATTGAGGAAACCTGTTACATTTTTATTTTTACATTTGCTTATATAGTATTCCCCTGGTCGTACTCGTTTTCTAACTATCGTTAAAATATCTCTTTTTCTAGTATTGAATCTATGTTTATTTTTAAATACAATAATTGAAGTGGGGTAATATATTACTAATTTAGATTTTTTTTTTTATATTTATACTTAGCACATTTCTCATCCTAGATAATTGCCATTTTGATCCCATTTTTCTACTATTTTTTTGATGTAATTACATTAATTATGTTCTTAATTTTTTTTATTTACAAATACTCCTCAATACTTTATATTATCAACTATTTATATAATAGAGTTATTAATGACTTGTTATATTAATATCAAACATATCTTTATAATTAATAACATACATTCACTTTTAATATTATTTAATTTAAACACATTATTTTTTTAACCCTATTTCTATTGTATTTAATTCATTATTCAAGTATTTACAACTTCTTCTACATTATCACCTATGCAATCTATTAATCTGTCGTCTGCAAACTATGTCTATTTTTCATTTTTTATATTATTAATTATATCATCAATACATAATATAAACAGCATTGGTCCCCGTTTAGGCCCTTGTGGTACGCCGTGAAATATTATTTGCTCTTCAGAATATGCATAATTTATTTTAACTTCTGTTTTTTTTTTAAATAATTATTAAACCATCTTAAAACTATTTCATTTATACTTATAATCCCTAATTCATTTAATATAATACTTCTGCCTCTTAAAATCCAGGAAAACTGCTTCAATGGTTTTGTTTGTATCCTTGGTCAACAACCAATCATTTATCACTACTTATAATGCAGTCTCAGTGAAATTTTTTTCTCTGAATAATGATATAATACCCACAAAATCATGTTTTGCAAAATTTGTGGTTATTCTATATACATTTAAAATATTGATAAATAACAATACAATGACTATTAAAAAAAACAAATTCAAGTAATAAATAATTTATATGGTCGATATTAAGAATAAGCAAAAAAAACTACCTCATCTATTTGGTTCAAAACCTCTGAAATTGCTATTTTTGCGATTTCACACTTCTTTGAACAATGTTTTTTATCCTCTTCAGACGCTTCATAACATTGATTTTCACTTCATGATATTTATTTAATGTAAGAAATATAGATTTTCAAAAGTTGTACCTCGAAAGTAAGGCTATGGAACATGTGCGACTATTATTTTATTTTGTGGCAAAAAATAATTAAATTGTGCTTTCATAAAACTACTAACACAAATAATTATCAATAAACTTTTAAGTCAAAGCCTAATTAAATTATTATAGTCTAATTTTTTTTAAAACAAATCAAGTCCTTATAAAAAAAAAACAACTTAATACCTACAAATTTGTGTAAATAAATGCTATTGAATTAAGATATTTACTAATTATTGCTGATTTTTTAAAATTCGATTTTCATGTTCTAAAAATATAATTCTATTAGCAAACGCTACAATTACATACAATAGGTAGTGTCAAAATTAATTTGAAAAGAATTCTATATTTGTCAAATCTTACTTAAATTAAACTTTAATACACTCTTTCTGCAACTAATTAGTAGTAATTGAAATAAATATATGTATATTATTATCGACTAATAAATTAGAGATTCTATATCGGGACAACCCGGATATATTAGACTATTGTGCCATCTTGGGTTCTGGCTTAAAAAATAACTCAGGACTCGAGACTTTCTGGTTTTTTGTTGAAAAATATTTCTAAAGTTAACACAATTGCATATTTTCTTTTCTTAAATTTATATAAAAAAATAAATATATTAAAAATAAGTAGCTTATTTGTAAAATAAAAAAATATTTTTTACAAAAGCCCGACTATGTTGCCAATTAAAACCAATAAGTTGCTTCTAAAAATTTATTTGCATAATGGGAAATATTTATTAAAACGATTTTTCTTTCTAAATAATTTGGAGGGCTCTAAAATAATTAATGAAAGGAATAATAATGAGGATTTAGTTAATATGACGTTGACAATAGAATTTGTTTCGAGTTTTCATGCCAAATGGGTGTGACTTTGCTGCCAGAATAGATGCCGGAAAAGATAGTAACTGTTTATTTTAATAATCATATATTACAATATATAAAATACCAAATATATATGAAAGTGTAACCGCCGTTAAAATGGTGGAGTCAAAATAGTTGTTCTTGAAAGTTGGAGAATCTGTGATCTTTGGATATTTTATGATACTGGTTCGAGTCTGCTTTAGTGAATCGCAGATGAGGATGTTAGTGGGCCAATTGCATTGCTTTTTAGATACATAAAAGTGAAACTTTCAACTGGCCACTTTTGGTAAAAATAATGATAGTCTTTTTTGCGCAGAATAAAATGAATTGTCTATTGCACATTAATTTTACCCAAAAAGGTATTTTTTTTGGTAATGGGCAATTACAAATAATTAGTTTCAGGACAAATGAGCTAATAATTGTTTTGTCCCGAGCTTTCTCTTTAACGAGCTGGTATTTCTTTTCATTTTTTCAAAATAGTCGTTAAAATGACCTCTGAATTAATTTTGAAGGCGGTTGGAACCCCCACAGAATAATTAAGCACAGAATTAATAAGCCACCAGAATATTATTTTGGTAAATAATATCAAGTGTAGTCAACTGAATAAATTAAAGATTATGCAACCAACCGAAAAACGGACTCAAAATATACATCTTTTATATTATTAATTCAACATCAACGGAAAGCGATCGAGTATACTCAACGGCCATAATATTCACCACAAAAATCAGTAATATACTATCAAAGTCGGCCCGAAATGCCTTAGTCTTTTTTAAGACGTATTTTTCCCAGCATATGTATTATAATTTTCATAATATAATTTTACAGTGGCTCTTTTTTATATATAATATATTAAATGGGTTTTTTATATTTATAAATAACAAAAAATATGCCTCTTAATTTATTTTTAAATGCTTTTTAAATATATGTACATACAAATATTTATTAAAAAAAAATCGCTATGATTTTACTTAAAATATATTGAAACCAAAGTTTTGTGGGACAGCAAAAAACCAAATTTCAGAATCACTACTACGCATTAAACAACTAATATTATCACATAATAGATAGACCAAATAAAAAGAGAACCCTTCTAATTTATCTATTTCTAAGTCCTATCTTATTTTCTTCAATACTATTATTTTCGATGCATTTTTAATTTGTGTACTCCTAACTAATAAAGTATTTACTATATTTAAACTCTATCGCGTAAAAAAAATCTATTGAATCTTGAACTTCTAGAGATGTAAAATACAAATTTATTTTATATCTATAATGTGTATTATATATAATATATAGTATAAAGGAATTTAAATTTTTCATAACTCTTAATAAATTGATTTTGTGCGAACACAGTTAAAATCTAAAAGGGATGTTTGTGTTAATTTTTATCTACATAGAACATTGTATCAAGATAGACACAAATAAAAAAGCTCGATACATTATTTGGTAAAAAATTATTGTATTTGCTAGTTAATGATTAAAATTAAAATTATCTTTATATAATATAGCTAAAACATATACGTGCATAACACAAAATGCGATTAATTAATCTGCATATTATAATCCCATATTTATTACAGATATGCGTATTTCATTATACCGTCTGCTTCATTTATTCAATCCCAAAGCTAATAAATTATTCATATCGCCGATTGTATCATATAATATGCAATAGATTATCAATAGAATATAATACAAAAATACACAGCGTCTGATTCTTGTATTATTACTAAATATAAATATGATTTATAAAACACACAACGCTTTCGTTGTTACTACATGTAACAACGGCTTGGGCACAAAAGCATGCGAGGGAAGCAGTCTAAATGACTAATTAGTACAACAAATATTTTATACGTTTATACCCGTTTATGGCCCCTGCTGTATAAACACACGTGTATTCTGTACTTACACTATATGCCGTGTAGTAATAGTACCTGGTGCCGAGATTTGCTCCGGGCAAACTAATGAAAACGCACAACCGTCGGTAATAATTTAACCGCGGACGTTGAGTACACAAAATCGCGGTCAAAACCCTACACGCCGAATTGCCTATAATAACATTATAACATAATTAGGCAGTTAAAGTAATCGTTTGATGAATATGTGAAATAATCGAGCGAATTGTAGAGCATTGTTGATTTATATTTATTTTTAAGTATATATTTATTACGCAACTTAAAGAATCAAAACCGTTCGAAGGTCTTGAACACATTAGTTTAGCAGTTTAATTTATTATAGACGATGAAGCTCGATTTTTGACTTGGTGAAAACTGTAAAAACTATGAAAACAAGTCATTTAACAACGTATGAGATTGGTCGGACACTAAAAAAATACCGTTTCGAGACATTATGAAAGCTAAGGATGGCTAGGTATATAATGTATAATATTTATAGAGCAAAGCTATTATTATTTTTTAATCAATCATAATCTTTAACACAACATCGTACACGATGCACTAAATTCGTTTGTGAACTTCAAACACAAGCTCCATATTTATTTTGCTCTCGTTTCAAACACTTACACTCTAGCTATCAACATCGAGCCAACATAGTTACGCTAGTTTGTGACTAAACGTTGTGGACAAACCGTGGTTTTCACGCTGAATATCTAACTCAAAAGTGGCAGTGTTGGACCTCCGATTGGGGTCACACGGACCTCAGGCTCCGTGTAAAATCTCGGCGTTACGACCGCCGCCATAATCCGGTGCGTGATCGTTTCCCGTTTGTTCTCGTCGAGAAATAGTAATAGCGGTGGACGTGTTTGTCGAGGCGACGTTTAATTCCGCTTAATGGCGGACGTTTCCGCTTCCGGAGCGGAACTTACCGGAAAATGTCAAGAAAACGAGATTGAGACGAAGACCAGGGTGCGCGTTTAACAAAGACGTGCATATTTGTCGGATAAGTGTATGCTAAATTTAGAATGGTGCTAAATTTAGAACTAAAGGTGTTCTTGTTTTATTTTTGATTAAATTAAAATAAAAAATATAGCATTTTTTATTCCAGATACATTCAGTTTTTTCAGTCACACTCAATTACGATTGCTTATAAAAAAACTAAAATGAATAATCTGAAATAAATGCTCGTCCTTAAATTTAATTCGTGCTTTGGCCGTTGCTACCTGAATATACCTTCTGTTATATATGTGTAGGTAGCACATCTTAACTCCACATTGCAATATTTAAAAAGAACATTGGTCCATAAAATGTACGATGACAGAATTTTTACCAAGTAAATAATTTATACAAAAATACATGCTATATGAATTTCTCAAGAAAAAATTGGCATCTGCGGTCACTTAAGACATTTGTAAAATTGTAGGTGATCCATTAGATATTCGTAAATAGCAAAAAATGGGTAAAAAAAATTTAACTGGAAATTGCGATATCAAAAAATATTTCTGTATGTGGAAGACCAGCAAAGATAGGCTGCATAAATGAGAGAATATCCTGTACTCAAACTATCTATCAGTTGGCGTGAAAAATAAACCGGTCAGCGCATTAATAATATTGGGAAGGATTGGATATAATATGAATGGGTTCCCCATTAATTGAACTAAGCAAAAAAGTTATTCGCGCGTATTTGCATATCCCAAAGCTTCTGGATTTTGAATGTGAGTCACTTTTCTTGATCATTTAATAATCTGAGATAAGAAATGGGAGTTCTGCGACAACAATCGTCGTAGAATACAGTGCTTATCCACATTTTAAGTAGAAAACCTATTTCGAGGCCCAGACTCGCTGTAAAAAAGTTATTTTATTTGTATGGTAGAGTTGCCAAGGAATTTTGCATAGGGATTACAATACCGGTAATACCGGTATTGGGGCAAAAATTTTCTTTTGCTACTACCGGTATTACAAAATAAAATACCGGTGATAGTACGATATGTTAATATGTTGAAAACGATATTTCCATGGCTCAGAACTACGTAAACCTAAGTAATTTGAAGAATAATATTTTTCCATTAAATCCCAGAAGGTCTAAATATTGACTCACATATGCGAACCGGCCGATATTTCGGCGAATTTAAAAAAAATATTTAACATGTTTGATATTTTGTACGATATGCGTGACGTGTTAACATAAAAGGTATACATTTGTTTTGTCCCAGAAAAATCTACAGTACTTATCAGTTTCCAGTAATTATGTTATATAACCGAAAAATTACCACGCAGCCGCGGCCTTCCAGCCTCTTTTTATTATAAGGATGGCTAGCGAAGTGAAAAAACCGGTGTTGAATTTACTAAATTCTTTTTACTTTTTATACATTTTAATCTCCATTCAGACATATTTTTACCCAAACAGTCCACGGAATATGCTTAACTTGACATATAGGTGCAATAAGTGAGTCTCAAAAATTAAATTTAAGTAAAATACTTATATGAAAATTTTCTGTTACCAAATATAGATAGGTTGTACTAGACGATATAATTAATATAAGTTTTTTATTTAAATTTGGTCATGTCAGTTCTTTTACATGAAATATTATTTTTTTTAACTTTTTTAAAGTGAATAAATATAAAATATTTAATATTTTTTAAGTACAGATCAACTTTATATTATTGCTTTTTATTACCTCACATCATTGAGATAACACAGAAAAAGTTTCAAATTTTTAAATCACATACAACATCATTTATTTAAAAAAGTATTTCAATGATTTTTTCAAAAAAGATAATTCCCATGCTCAGCCAAATTGTCTGAGACTGAGGGTAATGAAATATTTACGTACTTTTTAACGTTTATAACAAAAATTTAATTGTTACTTTTAACATGAGTTTAACATGAAATAAATTAGTAAATAAGTAAACTTTTTGTGACACATAGCTATTGGCTCTATTTCGCTAGGATTTAACTTTTTAATACCTTTTATCAATATTTATCTATTGTAGATATCGCAAACGCCACGAAAAAGTAAAAAAAATATTTTTCTTTAGCTATACAACGAATCTAGATTCACAAGAATAGTCTCTCGTTAACATTACCCAATAGAAATAATCAGAAGCTGTTAAATCCGGGGAACATAAAGCTCAGTTAAATACTGAGTATCCGGAAATTAGACGTTTACTAAAAAAAAATACTTAGAAGTAATATAATGTTTTGAGCATTGTATGTAGATAAAACCACATCTCTAGAGTGCTCGTCATAAGAGCTGGTCATAAAAAGTTTGAACCATTTCGTAAAAACGCTCGGCAATAACGGTTACGGAATTTTTATTTTTTCCTTCAAAGAAAAGGTCCTATGATCCTATTGAAAGAAAATGCGTACCAGACTACGTTTAAACTTCCTGTCTTATCTAGCTATATTTATAAAGCATATTTACAAAATTGTCTACGTGAAATTACACTATGGTCAAATTATTAACCTTATGAGTTAATAATATTTACATAAAAAATAATTAAAGCCCTTTTTGTTTATTGTACTAATAATAGTTTACGAGATTTATATCATTTTATATTCATCAAAATTAATTAAAATTAAAATTTACCCTTTATTTTTATCAATTATACTATGTCTAACTTAAACTTGATTAACTATTGTTCAGTATATGAAACTTTTCATTTTAAAAATCGATCAAATTATGGTTCTTGTGCAATGTTTCATAAACCTAAAAGTGAAAGTCATTTATTTTAATTAAAGTCAAAATTTCTATGTTTAGCTATAACATAACAGTCATTAATCTTTTCTTCAAAACTCGAAACTTTCGATTAAAAGTTTTGCAAGAATAAATATATGTAATAATAAAATACGAAATTTATAATTTGCTAAGTTTGTATTTATTGTTTTTGAATAGTATATCTCCGGATAAGTAAGTGACACAAAAATACAGTAATTTATTATCCTACGTTTGAGAAATATAAAACCATTCATTCATCGTAACATTTTTACGGCCCACAATTTATTATAAAACAATAAAAACGGGCCACCCATTTGCGAATTTGTTTGTGTGTATATATATATGTATATATATATATATGTATATATATATATATATATATATATATATATATATATATATATATATATATATATATATATATATATATATATATATATATATATATATAATTATATATATTGTGAATAATTTATGGCATTTCCAGGGGCGGCGTGCCGAAAACCGCTCCGCATTTCGCTTATCACCCCTAAGCCCAAGGACGAGTTGCCACCGAAGGCTTGTACGTGCCCCCCATACACGATACAACTATGTAGCTATCCTCACACGACCCGCATTAGACCTCCATACCACATAGTGTAATTTATATAAATTTTATTTACGCCCCCCTCGGTTTATTCACGGGTGCCCCTAGCGGAATTTACATGTGTATGTATTTTCGACTGTTTGCCATTATTGGATTAAGTCTTTCGACATTTTGTCGTGCGAATTTATCAACTGCTCGTTTTATGGCGGTCTGTTCGTATCTCTGAGCATTGTCGAGATTAGAGCATCATTTGACGAATCGGATGAACTGTTTGAGAGCCTGTGTTATATTTATCACATGGTTACCCGAAACGTGTGTTTTGGCTATAAAATTTTGGGTATTATTACAGCGTGTGGGTTTGTTTGTAAACATACACTATGATGTACTTTAGAAATATATAACAAGTGTAGTATTTATTTATCCATATACAAGCAGCTGAATTTTTTTTATCATAAGGAAGTAAATTCATAAGGTTGAGGCATAAATTGATATACAAATAAACCTAAATATATATTTTATTTGCTTGTATATTGCTTAATTTTATGTGGGTGAAATAAAATATCTTTTATTAAATAAATAATTAGTAATTTTAGCATTATAACTAGATACCATGGACCGGTGGCAATTTGTTGTATAAAATACAACAATATTGTATTTACGAATTCTAATAGATTTTGTATGTGGCAGAAGTCTATATATGTAAAATATAACAATTTTTTTACTCATGGGTATTTAAGATTATATTAAAATTATTAAATTGAATTATATATATATATATTATTATTAAACTATGTTCCATTACTAATTTATTAACTTCTTTATATATGAATATACAAAAATTATACAACGTAATTCAAGTATTTGGTGACGTGCTAGAAAAAAGTGATATTAACTAAAGTTTTGTGCTTTATGCTTTTCTGATAGTCACGCACACATTTTTAAATAACATATTTTTTTGTATTTGTGGTGTTAAATTACGAAAAAAAATTGTTAGGTATTTCATAAAGACTTCATCGAAATATGTAAAGCTTTTAAAACTTTTTTCAAAATAATCCATTAGTGAGAATTTGTACAGTGTTTTATTTGGTAAAAAATGTACTTGAATTATAAACTAATCTCAGAATGTTAAAAAAATGCTCAAGGGTAAAAATATTATTAATAGCAAAGATCCGAGAGCCATATTCGAAGCCTCACCCTCTTAAGTTGAGCTTTCCGCCGGATAAAGTTGTGCCGCTGCCAACTTGGTCGCGAATTTAACCAAAACGAATAAAAATGACCGCGATGAAAACGGCATGACACACACGGTTTTTTCGTCGAAAATAAAACATAACAAAACAGCTAAAGCTTTGAGTTAAGCGGAAAAAAGCTCGGCAAAAAACTAATGGTTTGCTTGAAAATATGTAGCAATGGTTTTTGCTTTGATTAATTTTAGATGTCAGTTCTGAGTATGAAAGTGACAGTTTTTATTAAAATGAATCACAAAACAAACTAGTGACTCACAGTTCAATATGGAATTTTCAATTCGGTGCAAAGGTTCGTGTTTTATTGTATTTTTTATGTGAAAAATGTGCGCAAGCTTCTTCAGTCAAATTGGAACGCCGCGTAGGTTTTATATATATAGTAAGTTAAAAAAAACACAATGGTATATTTAAATGCAGCATAATACAATCTTGGATATAATAATAGAGCACCCTTTTCATAAGTGCATAACCTAAGAAATATATTTTCGACTGGTATTCTAATATAATATAAACGAATGTATATATTTTTTTCTATACTGAATGATCAGAAAAGGATCACTTATATTAGATTGAGCAACATTTTATTTTTAGAGTGCATTAATATATTTAAAAATGAACAAAAAATAAATATATTTTATTCAATAAAAAATATTAAATTGAGCAATGTTACATCTTTAGTGTGCATTAAATCGAATTATTTGTTAATTAAAATAATAAAAAATGAGCATTAAAAAAATATTTTTAATACAAAAATATTTAATTTCATGTGCACTAATTTCTCATGTCTATTAAACTAAACAAATTGTAGATTTAAGAAATATTAATATATACTAAAATTATTAAATATTTGTATTTCTTAATTAGTTTTAGAACTTTCATTACGTTAGTTTTGGGTTTGAACAGCATGTTACAGTGAATTTATATTTTTAATAGTATGAATATATTTTATTGCTCGTTTTTTATATTTTAATGCACAAATCATTCGTTTTAGTGTATACTACAAAAAAAATATTACTTAATCTAATATTTTATATTCAACATAGATATACTTCTTATATTATTGTTATGCACAAACATTTTATTTTATAAAATAAAGAATTGATTTAAATGCACATATCTTTTAAAGTAATTCCTTGTAAAATCAAACCCAAAAAAGACCACTGTCTCATGAAAAGTCTAGTTTACTTTCACTGTTGTTTTTTATATATGCATATAAAAATGTGACTGTGTAAAATTTTATCAGTGCCTCAATAACAATCAGACTAACATCAGTATTTTTTTAAGTCGCACTGTCAAAAATACGGTACATAAGGTACTTATGACAAATGATTTAGTAATGCCGGAAATACCTGGGTTTAAGTCCTCATTAAATGTTGAGCCCAGTGTCTATTAATTTATATTTTGTCTGAGAAAATGGAACATATGCTTATTTAAGAATTACTATGACAATCCATGTGTCAACATAGTAATACTACTAGAATAATAGTTATTTATTTAATAGGAACACTGAATATTTTATTTCACTCACACAAAATCAATCTTGAGTTTAAAATAAAATTTTAATACTATAATCATAAATAATACCATTTTAAGTCTAAAATGATTAAACAGAATTTTAGTCTGTAACTATTACTTGAGATCCCATATGAACACATAATATTTAATTAGTTTGAAATTAGTGCTTTCGTACATGAATATAATTTTGACCGATCTTGGCAGATTATGTTTTCCTTGATTTTTTTAATCTCACTGATTTTCGTCGTGATGAATAATTAAATACAATCGAGCTAGGTCGTGCATAGTGACCTACATTGATTGTAGGCTTTCGTAATGGTTTGTAATTAATAAAATATATCATTAATTCAGACTGATTTCACACTCAGATGTCATACTACTTTCTTGTATTTGTTTATTTTCTTAACCCCATTGTAACGCATTAGACTAACACCTATAATGCTAAAACACAAAATTCACAATAAATTCATCTTATATGTATCTAGTAGCCCTGTGTATGGTCTTATATCAGTTTAAGATGTCATACTATTACATTTTTACCATTTTTTTAATTTGTATTTTTATAAACCGTATAATGTATTATCATTAGTTATAATGTATTTGGTATTGAAATATAATATAAAGAAAGAATCGTAAAACCAGTGATACTCTTAGAAAAAAATATAATCATATTTATCATTCGTTGTATTTTTACAAAAGTATATGAAAACTTTAAAAAAATGTCAGATTATTAAAGGAGCCATAAATAAAAAAAGATACTTAAATCGTCGAGAATAGTTTGATTGTCATTAGCACACTTCAGTATTTAGGAAATTGGGAAAGGAACAAAAATATGTAAGAAATCTCCCACTGGAGGTTTCCTTTAATTAAATAATTGTTTAGTTAAGTTAAATCATATTATACGTTAGCTTAGGTTTGGATCTTAGGTAAAATAAATCTATTTGAGAGTTTTAAAATGTTTACATTAAATTTACGTTTATTTGCAACATTATCTTTTAACAGATTACTAGATATGTTGGGGTGAGAATTTAATCTCTCTACATATTGTTAACTTAACTTTTTAACTGATTATTTTACACTAATAAATTTGCAGTCACTTAAAATATAACTTTTAGTCACAAACCAAGGTCATTTTTTTCTGGAATCTCGCAAGAATGTTGATATATCTCCATAATATCATGTCGGTTTTATGATATTATCATTTATATTGTCCTGTGAGCCAATATAGTCTGCAAAGTTAAAGTCCCAGATGTTTCCTTCTGTTCCAAATTTGAGTTTTCCAGGTCAGTGCTTTGTCGAGATGAATTACCAGAAATTTGGCAGTTCTCTCTTGTGGTATCAATTTTTCGTTAAGGGATAACGGAGGATAAGTATATTTGTTCACCGTAAATGTAACATCGATTATTTAAGTTTTATTAGCTTAGATTCGTTATTCACAGAGCCAAGCTTGGACTTTTAAGAAATGATCTTGCAGTCTCTTCGATGCATTTTTTGTTCAGTATCAGACGCCATTATTGCAGTATCGTAGGCAAATATAGAAACTGTTGTTGTGATCGTCTGAGAAAGATCTATCGTGTATAACAAATACAGCATTGTTACAAGAAAGCTGCTTTGAGGTACTCAATATATTATTTTGTACAGATTTTTGTTTACTTCTTTGGTTTTAATTTTTGTATTTTTTTTAAAATAAAATTTTAGGTAAGATTGGATTATTAAGGAGATGTCTCATAAAATCGTAGAGTATGTGCAACACTTTGCAAAAGCCTGGATTATATCTAAAAATACGGCCAAAGAAAAGTCATATGCTGCTCAAAAATGTATAAAACTCAATTTGACATTTGCAAAACATCTTTTTGCTGTTACAATACAAAGTTAACTTAAACGAATTAACCAAATTAAACTTTACCGATTTTTTTGGTTTATTTGTTTTGGTTTTGTAAAGATGTGACGTAAAAAATCTGAATTAATGATCATTCTTACTGGTACTGATACCGTTACGCATTATTACTTTATTGACATATTTTGCCAACCTATGCAACCTGCTCTATAGTATAATGTTTATTTTTAAATTTAGGATTTGCTGTGAGAAGTTTTTCTCTATTACCAGTCGAATTCTTTTAAATAGTATATTTTCTAAATTTGCTACGTGTGATATACGTAAAGCGTATTAATATATGTCAAACTAATACTGCGTAGAAAATTGATTAGGCCTATTTATATAATATATCAAAGTATATAATGGACCAACCGTAATTAAGTTAGTTCGTCTGACAAAATGCAATGCGGGTTCAATTTGATAATATAATTAAGTTTAATTCGCAATCTCGCAACTATTAATATAATCATCTAATATATTTAAGATCGGCGTTGGATATGCATAATAGCTGATGATATAACTTAAAAAACATTATTGGCTACTAACTTGCTTTTAAAGTAAATTTATATTCCTATTCACTACCGTTATTATGTGAATAAAATATATGTAGAGTTATTACTCGTTTATGTAACCCATTTTCGCATTAATTAAAACGTCATTATTTGCTATTGAAATCGCGATGGCTTCGATTAATGAACCGGGGAAACGTTGCATAAATCATGTAGTGACACACAAATTGTCGTTAATTATGCGAGTTAGCAATTTGGGGTCTTTTGTCTGTGATCTAGCTGATATATCGGCATCATTAAGCAATTCATTTGCGATTTCAAGATTGAAATACGATATAACTATGTAAATAGTTCTGATAGGATTGATACTTTATATTAATAAAATATATTACCAAAAAAATATATGCATCATTCCACGTCAGATTTATAAGATTGCATCTTAATTATAAGTAGTTATGCCCCTGTTTATTATTTACGACAATAAAAATAAAGTACAGGCAGGACTGCTTAAAATTTTGTTTCGCCTTTTTTTTATATAAACATATATGTATATTTGTGAAACTACAAAACTCTTGTATTTTAAAATCCCCATAATATTTAACTTGGTTGTTACTGTGGTTGCTGTTTTTACATTTATTGGCATGATTTAAAGAATAAGGAGGTTGCGGCCAAAGTAAGATAGGCAAATTTATTGCACGTGCTGTGGTGTAAACCGGTGTATCGTGACGAAGCATTCTGTGTTTTTGAATGCGTAAATTATCCGATACAATGTTTGTTTATTCCCAGTTTACCTCGAAAAATATAATATTAAAGCATCAACTTACAGAGCCAACAAAATTCCTTTGCGTTACATTTTTTATTTCGCGTTTAAAAATAATGCGACCGCAATACATACCTCCTCTCTTGTCAGGTTTTATTTCGGATATTTTACGTCCGCTCTTTCGTTTTTTTTCCTCTGTAATCTCTCGAAACTCCGAACAATGGTCCCGCCAGCTAGCTAGTGTTGCGGAGTAATTCGCGTCCTCGAATATCTCTCATCCTCCCTGTCGAAGGGTGCTTTCTTTTGTGTACCATTATGTAACCCGTGCACCCTCACGTCCACTAGAAAATTTTATTAAACGGCGCAGCATCCATTTTCCAGCCGAAAAGTGGCGCCGGTACCTCGCGGCGAAATGAGTCTGCATTAATTTCACCGTAATAATCTTTTAAAAGGGAATTTTGCCGCGGCGGATATTTATGGCGCTTAAATTTTATATTTTTATGTCTCGAGTCGCTCTTGCGCGTTTTTTCGGCCTCGCTCTCGCGGGTAACATTATTTTATGTATATTTTGTGTGTACTTTTTCTTTTTTTCTGGCCCCGCATTTACGGTGTTTTTCGGTCGAGGCCTCTTGGCGTAGTTTAAACAAGAAACATCAAGAGAATTTTGTAGGCTTTGAGGATTACCGCTTTCGGAGAAGTTCAATTTCTAGTGACTTATAATAATACAATTTCAATTGATCAATCGAGCTTAATTTTCTTTACATATATAATTTAATTAGAATTATTTCTTTTACAATTTAATTTAATATAATATAACAAAGACTAAAGAAACAGAGCTTAACTTTTGAAAATTTGTTGTACAGTAAAAACTATTTAGTACATGATTCAAAGAAATTTAAATGACGAATCAAATATATGATTACAAATGCAAATATTTATTTTTATATTATTGAACATGTATTTTTAGAAAAATAAAAAGCAAGCACTTCCTTATTTATGAGCAGCGAATAATTAATTCATAGCTAATTTCCAAAAAAGCTCACAGAGGTCGACGCAACGAATCGCGTACAAAGGGGTTCCGATTTTTTTCGACGGCCGCTTTCTAAAAAAAGCTCAACTTTTGTAAATCTGTAATTGCTGTTTGTTAAAACAATTTTCGACGGCAATTAAAACGACGGCGCTTTCGCTGAAAACTTCCGACTCGTAATTGCTTTGTTTCGGCCAATTTTCCGCATTGACTAAGTGGCGCTGCACGCGACTAAGGGCCGGCGCGAGAATATTCAATTAATTACATCAAACTCAATATTTTCCGGCCAGGGGTTGTCAACCCGTTTACCAGATGCGGCGCAGCTCGTTTTACGCGTCACGCAAACGGTTAATCAATCGCACCTGACGCTATCCACCTAATATTATATTAATAAGGAAAAACTGTATGGAAGTATTATTTTTTTATAAAAGGCTAATACTTGCTACTATATGATGGTATACATATGTGTGTTTACATTAAAACATAGATGGTGTGTAAACGTCTCTTCTGTATTATAAAAGTTGCGATAGGAAATTGTGCCTTATAAATTCGATATTAAATTCTGATAAGCAATCGCTCAAATAATGTCTAAATGAATATACATTTTGCTACAAAATAAATAAGCTAAAGGATTAGACTTAATTGATCAATGGTTTTATAAATATCAAATTAAACTTTTGTACATACATATGTTTTAATATATTTCATAGCATTGATTGATTATGCCGAAATTGTATGTTCCACTGAACTTTTGATTGTGTTTAAATGTATTTAGGTTCAATATAGCAAACTTTTTATTTAGGTTTGTTAATGTATTATATTGTTTAGAATTATCTATAATTGAAAGATCGAAAGAAGAATTAAAATTTAGTTCGCAATTACCATTAGAAGAATTGACAAGCAAAAATAGTTATTTATTTGAGTTTTTTATACTTAATATGCACGAACTAAATTGAGCGCGATTTGAATTAATAATCACGATATTCATCTGTGAGATACGGTAAATCTAGAAAAACCATATTTATGATATAATTTTGATTAATTACTAATTTTGACATACATTTAAATTTTTATAGATTTAAAAATATAATACCAGTCACTGAGAAAGTCAAGGGCAATTTCTAGAATTCTTTTAATTACAAAGTGTTTTTTATTATTATTTTGTATACGACTACGATTTGTCGGCTTTTAGCTACACCATGGTTGTCAAAAATAACTTAAGGATAACTATATAAATTTTGCGAAAAAATCACAATGTGTTATAGTTATAGATAGATAGATAGGGAGGAATAGTTGACAACCTGCGTTGTTAAAAAATAAGAAAATTTATTAGAATATGGTAATGTAATCTTTAATTATGTTTCTATATATGATGGCAATGTGACATAGTATCACATATTTTATAATATTAATTTGAGACAGTTCTTAGGAATAACAGATACGGATGTTGATGGGCCAATTGCATCGCTTGATAATTGACCGACGAAATATGTTCACTCCTTAAAAAGGTTTATGTAAAAAGAAAATGACAATAGCAGTTTTTACGGATGAATGTGCTAAAAAGAAGGTAGTCCCGTGAAATAACCCAATTGTAGTATTGAATATTATCTTATTGTATCAGACCTTTTGTCAGAAGGAGTTGTTATTTTCTTTTCATAAGTTTGAAATGCTCATTTTTATGACCTCAGCTCTAACGATGCAGCTGGTTGGACTTTTTTACATTTTTTTAACGTTGCTATATATTAATTATATATTACTAATGTTTTTTTGCGCTAATTAACGCGCTGTTGATATTAAAAATTGGTGTAAGGACCGTGATAACGGCAAACAGTTGTATGTACATCTTATTATATCGGTATTTAACACTCGGCGTATTTTATATTCTTCTATTCTGTTAACTATGGAGAGACGTTGAAAAAGCTCGTTTACTTTTTGTAAATATAACTGACTCTGTATTATACTAATTAATTTTAATTTTCCTCTCTCAAATTGATTTGCGTAACCTAATTTTTTTCTGCTGGTATAAAAGTATACATTGATTTTTATATATTTATTTGAATATATAAATACTTACCATTATTAAATTTTATGATGTATTGAACTCAAACTTTTTATAATTTATGTTGTTTTTTTCTAGAAAATCTTCTGATTATTTTTATAGAAAATGTCAAGTGAAATCTGAACCTAAAATTTCTGCTAAGACAAATCGATTTTCCTTATTCGGAAAAATGTAATTTCATTAAAACCGACGCATAAAATTATAATGTCGTCAATAAAGAAAAAATATAAACTTTATTCGACTTTTTTCAACACCTGTTTTTAGCGAAAGTCATATAAACGGATTTTTATTTACGATTTCGTTTTATGACCGGCCATTTTTCTCCTATAAATATACGTTATATTGTATATAACGAGCGCAAACAAATAAAAATACCTAGATTCCCCTTTGCGTTTATTAGCGAAAGCGTTATCGTTCACGTTACGCTTAAAAGTTTTACATAATATATACATGTGTACCTATTGTACATATTTGCATGTCGTTTTCGCATGCAAATGTAAACAAATGACTTTGAAAGCCGATTTACATACGGCAACAATTGATGTGAAATAGAGCAAAGGGATGTTTATAGCTCAGCATCGCTTGCCAATGTCAGTTTGCCGAAAAATTTGGGCAGTAAACCAACTGAAAATGACAAAGGGAAAATATTTTGACTTTCCAATGTAAGCATCGATCGGTTGTTGAACACAAAAAACAATGGCTTTGTCGTTTTCAAATGACAGTATATTTTTAAGCCGACCGATATTTTTATTAAGTAATTATGTGATATAAATAATATTTTCCAATGCCAATGCGTAGTTTCGAGACATTATGAAGCATGTCAAATAACACATAAATGGTATCAGGGTTAAATACTGACGATAAATATTTGCATTAAATTTTATTATTTCATAGCAGTTCTTACACTGATTAATTCTTAATCATTTTTTGCCACAGTAATTGTGTTTTCTCTACCTATTTTATATGCGCCGTTTATACTAATAATATAATGGTTTTTATTACATTTTATGTTTACAAAAATAAAATGTATATGTCCACTAATATATTCATATCAATAATGTATGAAATGTACGAGAAATATTCTTAAATCAAAGATAAAAATGGAAGCGATTTTTTACTCGGCTGCTAATTGAGCCTATTCCGCTATGGTCTGAATAGTATAGTTTATCAGGCTTTGCATCTTTGTAAAATTCGTTTATTGGTTCGTTTTTATCTTTATTAAATAAAAAAAACTAGTTTAAATTTATTAAATGATAAAATTGTATCGTGACTGAAGTAGAAAGCATTAATATTTACAATAGAAAAGCAGTAAAAGGTTATTTATTGTAACTGATAAACTCATTCAATACAAATGTAGAATATATATAGGCTTTAACGATCAATAACTTTTATGAATAGGTCAAGAGCAAGGTATGTTTAGTGATAAGATACAACTGCTAAAATTCATAGATAACTTTTTTGTTATAAACATATTATGAACTACAGTTAAAAGGGATTATTTGATATATGTTCAATAAATTTTAACTTAATATAAAATGTCAAGACGCATTTAGAATTTTTAATTAAAGAGTTAAATAATATAAAAAATACTATATAAATATTTTTTTGACTCTCTGAAAACCTTATTTAATATGTGCATCACTCTATATTTTTTTTTGTAAAATTGTGTGGCTTTTTTAATACGCTATATATATATAAATTAAATCGATTACAATATTAAGTAGCCATATTTGCCACACGTTTACTCTTGCTTTTCCGGGTTGTTCATTTCCCTGGGGGCTACAAGTTTCGCTCGACTCATATATGAATCCTTATAACGATTATATTTAATTCATATTACCAACACAGCACGGTATTGTTTCGAAATTATTTTTTAGCATAATTCGCTCAGCAACTTTTAAGTACCAGCCTTGGCGAACTCCTTTAGCAAGTCGCCTCCGGGGACCGAAATTGTATGGAGCGAAAAATTTTGCACGAGCAAGCAAACAACTGCAACAACAATACCTATCTCGGGCGCCGTTTTGTAAAAAAAATAAGTAAAAAAAGCCTTCGTGTGCAGATATTTATATTTTTTATCTTTTAGTCGCTCGATGGCTTAGCGCTGGCTGTGATGCCTTAAGTACAATACATAAATAAATAAAAATTATATTATATTCAAGAAAAAGAAACTTTTAGATATGTTGTCAATGTCTTTATTTACGATCTGTTTTTTGTTACTTCTAAGAGCGTGCGTTCTCTTATCTCTCACTCGCTCTCGTCACTTAGCACGCGAGCAAGCGAAAGGGAAAGTATCTCACCGTACGCGCCTTGATACTACATAAAAACCACACAGATTTTAATAAAACTTTAAATTTTACAATATCATGCCGCAGCATTTCTGTATACCTTTCAAGTTTTTTCGTAAACATATTATTTAGATTTTTTAGCCTCTTTCAAAGTGGTATTTATGTATTTGATTTCACATACTATATCATATAATTTACTGAAAAAACTTTATTTTATTATAGTTTTTTCACAGCAGCAATATGTTATATATTGATTACTACTTATTGATTAAATTGACTTAGAGCGATCACTTTTATTGATCATTCAACAAATTTTAAATTGCTTGAATCCCTATTTTTCAAAGACTCACAAATAATACTCTGCAGAGACTGACGATTGGAATTAAAATAATGTATTTAAAATTTAAAAACAGTAGGGTTCATGTCTTTTATGTATACATCATTTACTTGTGTTACTTATATGTAGCGATTGATTTAGCTCACTGTGATCAGAAAAAAAGCTGAACAAAATTCTTAGAACTTTATAAACATATTTTGTAAGCGTTGTAAACTTATGTTATCTAATATATCAAAGTACATGTTTGATTTTCCTATCAATATATTTATTAGCACATGAAAGTTATACATAGTTCTTTTAAAGAAAATGTAAGGTCCAGTGCAAACGAAATTGAGCCTCTATAAAATTCATTGCTTTAACGTACACAAGTTAAAAAATGATGGCCATGGTAGCTGCTTTTCTAAAAATCTGTTTATATATATTTATATTATATGTATCACAGTAATTATTATTTTTAAAATATTGCGCCGTTAATTCGAATGTATAAGCAAAACATAAAATATTATTAATTTAAGCCAACTTATTGCCCTTTCACGAGCAAACTACATGTGTTTAAAATGAGTATCTTAAAACCATAGATTTCTTTAAGTGACACATATATATTTATTAATTAGAAAATTTAAAGATGGAAATGGCTTTGTAATAATCCCTTTCTTATGGAGTACCACAAGGGTCTAAATTGGGACCATTGTTATTTGTTTTGTATATTAATGATATAGTTAATAACGTGAAAAAATGTAAAGCTCATCTATTTGCGGATGACACATTAATGTATTGCATAGGTGATAACATTAAAGAAATTGTAAATAATTTAAATAATGAATTAAGTATATTAGAAATATGGTTAAAGAATAATGTACTTAAATTAAATGAGAATAAAACTAAATGTATGTTTATTAATTATAAAAATGTGTTAGATAATAGTACCAAAATAGTAATAAATAACTCTAGTATAGAAATAGTGGATAATATAAAATATTTAGGAGTAATTGTTGATACAAAATTAAATTTTAAAGAACATTGTAATTACATATTAAAAAAAATTAGTAGAAAAATAGGTATATTATCTAGATTAAGAAATATATTAAGTATAAATACAAAAAAAATAATTTACAATAGTATAATATTGCCCCATTTTAATTATTGTGCAACACTATTAAATATGTTAAATAAATTAGATAAACAAATGTTGCAAAAATTACAAAATAGGGCAATGAGAGTAATATTAAATAAAAATAGATTAACTAATTGTAAAAGTATGATTGCTAGATTAGAATGGTTGAATGTTCAAGAAATATTGAGTATGAATGTTTTAGTATTTATATATAAGTTAGAAAATAATATGTTACCAAAATATTTGAATAAGTATTTAATAAGAAATAAAGATGTACATAAATATAATACTAGAAATAAAGAAAATTTAGAGATAATTAAGTATAAGAAAACGAGTACGGCTAGGGGAATTATGTACGGAGGTTTTGATTTATATAATAGTCTTCAAAGAGAAATTCGAAACAGCAAAAATATAACGGGTTTCATAAATGGAATAAAAAAACACCTTCGTACATATAGAAATAAATTATAATATTAAGACTTTATTATTGTATATTTTTATTTTTTCTTTCTGTTATGTATTTTTTATATATTTTTATATATGTTTACTAAATTTGTTAGATGTAAAGATTAGCTATTAAGCTAAATAAATTAATAAAATAATAATAATAATAATAATAACAAAAACAACGCTGAATGAAAGTTTTTAGATAGATTAGATATTAAGTAATCACTAGATACAATTTCTTTAATTCATTATATTATAATATTGCATTTTATACAAATATATACATTATTTTTAATAATAATTAATGTTGAATTATTATTATTTTCATTTCAAAAAATGTACACGTAACAAGAACACGCAAAACGAAAAAATCACATAATAAATTCCTTAAATCAGATTAGAAACGTATCACGAAATAACATCTACTTTAATTATGTAAAAAAATATAAACAAAAAAGTACTTTTTACCTTAACGAATATATTTATTTACACATTTCAAACGACTTAATATGAGTACATATTTTTATTAAGTTAAAAAATTACACAACACACAATAGTAAAAGGTTAAACCGTTGCGATTTATTATTACCTTATGAAACACAAACACTGGCAAATATATAACCATACATATAAAGTACACAATTTTTCATTCTTTTTCCGCGAAACGATTTAAACACAATACCGAGAGTTCTATACCGATGGCTTTAACCGCATTTTGATTTAACTGTAAACCGTTTCCGGCCGCCTACGCGATTTTAACTGGAAAACCGTTTTTAAACTCCATTACGTGTTGAATAGTATACGTGTAAAATAATAACAACTCAAATTATCCGCAGCTAAATCGTGGAGCAAGGAAAAATGTTTCATGAAAACTACTTTTCCGATACTTATTTAGTATATAACGACCGATCGCATGGCACACCATAATTTCTCCCGAGACGGGGTTTTTAATACGCTATTATATTAGGTATTTATATATATATATATATATATAGAAATATATATATATAACTTTGTATTACGTATATTTTAAGGAGATACATAGAATAGTAAGACACGGACAAGTGTTTTCGCTTATGCTCTTTAATTTGTTTTCAGAGTTCATACGCTTCACGAAATGTTTTAATTACATTAGTTACACAATTATATCGTGAGATATAATGTATAGGTTTTTTACGGAAGGGTTCGTTAAGCATGCCAGCTATGTATGTATATATATATACATATATAATAAGATAAATCTACCTATTATGTGTGCAAGAGAATAAAGGTGTCAGAAGCCACTCAAGACGGGGTTAATGTAATTAGGAAAATGTAAAGGCGGCTGCAGCCGAGATTACGAGATTACACGCAAACTCGTAAGCTCGTCTAGTTTTCGTTTTGTGTGTATTCAGCAGCCTCTCTTGTGCCTTTGTTTAAGGTGTAGATTTGGATCATATTTAATTCCGTGCTTTATGGGTTGAAGAGAAACAGGACCTCGCTAAGCAATAACTAATCACTTCGTTGATTTGAGATCTTCAACTAGTTATTGTATGATATTTAGTTAACTTGACGCAAACGCTAATCGTTAACAAATGTATGAATACGTATATCATGGGTCAGCAAACTTTTTTTGTGAAGGGCTGGATCGGAAATATTTTAGATTCTTAAATTTACAATCAGCATCTATTGGCATATTTTATATATTCGAATCTATTGCTCATTATACGTGTCACTATTAAGCAATACTTATTAAAAAATATTTTGAGATAACATTTCATCATCATTTGATGTTCATTTCTTCCTATCGTCAAAATTTATTGCAAATGGTCATCTGTTAATGCATTTCATTTTTAAAAATGTCTTTTTACATAGATGCTGTCGAATATAAATATAAACATATAATCTTAATTGATCATATTCAGCTATAAGACACATACATAAAATTCTGTTAGTTTCTTTTCTTGAAATTTGTCTTTTAGCAAGTCATCACTTTACAGATTAATCACTTCCAATTGAAGGTAAAGTAAAAGAAACTTAACTATACTGTCAACTAGATCTTTCAAAATCGAAATATTTTTCACTTGCTTTGAAATTATAAAAATGCTGCTAGAACTACAGTTTAAGCTACAATTTTTTTGTTATATTTTTTACATTTATTTTAAAAAATTTAATTCAATATAAAATACATAAAAAATCATTAATATATTACCACTATTTTTAATTATAGTTTCAAGTTGAATTCGTTACGAAATTCTACGATATTTGCAGCAAAGGCTAATTTCCATAGCCATTCAATATTCAATAGTAGTAGCTAAGGTTTTTTTGTCTTAAGGTGTTTTTTTTTTGTTATTAAAAATTTGAATCCCTCTTCTGAGCTTAAGCAATCTTAATGTAACCATGACAGAGCCATTCAAAGAGGCTGTATGGATATTCAGTTTCCATTTTTAATTAAAACATTTTTGATTGACGGTTAAGTTTACCCCAGATGGTTTAGTAATACATATTGGATGAGATATTCTCCACAAATTGATAAATTATACAATGAATAATTATACTCCTTGCATTTTTACATGTTTTCTCGAACTAAGCCTTAACCCGTTTTGCACATATTTTTACATGATTTTACTTTATATTGTAAATTTTTAGCGTTTTCTCAACTACGATAAAAATATTTTTATCTGTAGTTGTTCAATGCAGACTATTCCTAAAAGCTAATTATTAAGTCATTTGAAACATGGAATCAACTTCTATATAGCAGCTACTAAGCGGTGTCTGGTTTCTCAAAAGTATCCCTGAGGTCTCGCAGATTTCTTAAAGGGGCGCTGCTATTATAAAAAAATATTAGGTTTATTATTTCTATTTCAAATTTAATTCTGATGCAAACCATTTACCCATTTAGTAAATATAGGTTTGCATAAGTGTCTTAAAATAGTTATCTACTGTTACTATTTTTACCTAGCCTTTTAATCATACAAAATATTTACTATTCCGCAAAGTGCACTTATTTGACAAAACGTACCGTGGGCTAAATTGCATTTAATAAGGACACTGTAAATCAAAAAATCTTGCAAAACTACTGTGTAAAGCTAAAGAAAATCATTTGCTTCGCAATTAAATTGTCTATTGATGTTACTCACAATGTGCTCAACGATATGAGCGACTGTTCTAACCGAAACTTTTTATTTTTTATATAATTAAATAAAGCTGCAGCAATCATACACGACTTTATTAATTTACAATCAGTAAATGGATTGATTTTATTAGTTAATAAATAAGCTACTCGTGAATTGAATTTTTGTACAGTTTCATTTGACTTATTTTATTTCCGCGAAAATAATACGTATTTTTAAACTTTACCGATTGTTGCTATTTCGTTTTAAGTACTTAGCTTATTAATGACGACTTCTATTATATTTTAAGTACATATACAATGTCATATATTTATTGAGATTGGGTGAAAACTCTTTTGCTCTTATATATTCAATTGCCTGTTGGTTTAAGTGTCAAAGAATTGGAAAATAATACCTCCTTTTTTAATTATATAGGATTAATATATGCAGGAAAAAAATCATTATGCATTCTAGAATCATGATAAGGATCATTGTACATTTTTTTTAAATATACAAACATTCGATTCCAACAAAACAATGTTTCACATACGAGAAATTTTAGGCTCATTTAACATTTAAGTTAAGATATTATAACTATAAATCTTAATTTCATTTGCATTGTTGATATAGTGGAGAAAAATAGCTTCTGTAACTCATAAATTAATAATATCTTAAAAATGGCTTAAGCTTCAAAGCTGAAATTTGCTTGTTATAAATCATTTTTATTAAAAAATGCTTGTTTTATTAAAGTTGTATGCTCAAAATTTTGGGTCAGGGCTATAATGTAAAAGAGATGAGTTTTTGTGAAAAATATTTGAGCTTAATATATGTTAAAGAAATCTATTCGGAACGTCTCCTTTGTATGGCTCATTAATCCTCGGCTTCAGACCATTAAATTATGGATTTCTTGCTCCTACGTATATATAATATTACCATCATTGTTACGAGTCACCGACGTTATGGCGTGCTTAAAGGATTCGTGCTTGACGGGTCACGACAATTCACCAAAATTCTGAACATTCAAATGTAATAACCTCTATGATTTATTTTTACCTCATTTCGTGCCTCGAGCTAAAGCTTTAACTGCGTATTATGAAAATATTTATTTAGCAAACATAAAATACACAAGTTAATATTATTTAATAAGAACGATTCACTATCTTAATATGCTACTTGATTTTTATTTTCTCGAGTAAAAAAAACTGTAGCGTTTAATCGTCCTGCGGTAATTGCCGAGAGAGGAGCGCAATTTTCCAACAAACAAAAGAGAATATTCTCTTAGGAATTGTAATGAGGCAATTTCTTCTACCTTTCGAATCTCAATTTTAGTCTTAACGATCTATTAACTACACACAGCTCCACTATTAAACAATGGGGGTACGGTTTTTAAAACCAAATCAAAAAATACGTTAACGCTCCGGAAAGCAAATTGAAGTAAGATCGTTAACTTCAATACCATAATTTTTAATAAGTATGTTAATCTAATTTAAAATCATATTTTAGTATATTTTTTTTTATAAATATATATAATTAAAAAAAAAATTATGCGATTTACATTACCTGATTAATACTGTTGTTGCTAATAACAATCTGGATTTATCAGAGCTTCGAGATTTTACGGATAAACTGTCCTCTTTTGTGCATTATACGTGATTTAATTTAGGTAAATTTTATATGTTGGCTATTACTTTAATATACATCGCTTAATTCACTATAAACTTTCAGCTTATCTTTTGCCTTATTATATACATTATTCACACAACCAGACAGATGAAAATGAGCTTCATTAATCATCTCAAGAACTGTTTCGTCATTGATCATTTCATATAGTTTAATCTACGCTTTTTGCTATCTGTATACTATGTAGTCTATATGTTAAATTCGGGGGTCTTAATAAAATGTAAGACATTCCAAGGAAAATATCTTTCTACTAACAGATCTTATTTTTGTCCTATTATTATATGTAATATTCTAAGACATGAAACGTATTAAATTTATATGTATATATATATATATAACATATACATTTATTACTCATATGTATCAATAAAGCTAAAGAGTAAATACATGTATTTAAATTTCGACGAAGGTAAAAACCAAAGCTATTTTGTCGAAATATTTGGTATTTTATTTATTTTTGTAATAACTCATAAATTTATATTTTGCTGAAATAAAATTCAGAAGATTAATTGACTGCGCAATGCGTTAAATTAATATTTTACTAGAATTTACATCAAGGGTTATTATTTTTATTATAAATTTATATTTTAATAAAATATGTATTTGGCTTTGTAAAAATACTGTTTTTTAACCATCCATAATTTATTACATTTAATAAATTATATTTTTAATATGATCCACGGCAAATAACGTTCAAATTTGCTCTGAATTTTTCATTTTATAGTTGCACAGAATCGCAGATAATTTGCGAGCCAATTAGACACATTACGAAATTTTTATCTTCACTCCTTTAAATAAATACGGTTGGGATGGCGTCTCCAGTGATTGCTAACCAAAGGGCAAAATAACAATAATATTATGCGCAGGATAGAATGTACTTTCGGGGGTAATAATATTATTAACGCAATTGTTTGGTCATGAGATCTCTTTTTAAATGTTGTATGAAATACTGTGTGTGGCTTTAATTTCGAGACGTGTTAATTTATCGTTTTGTTTGTTCGAACTAGTCGTTGAAAACCCTACAGAGCTGCAGGCCAAATTAAAAAAAAATACCATAAATAAAAAAAAATTACAAATAGTTAATCAAGGATTCGAACAATAAATTGATAAACGACTCCTTCATATGATAGGAAACTTTTAGTTTCTCGAACAAAATTGTAAGCTTTTTCCCAAGCTGGTTGCGGTAATCGCCATCTCAAAAAGTATTTCGCTTATTCTGGAGCACCGCAGGGATTTATTAACGACATACATGCGAAAATTATGAACTCAAATAATCTAAAAATATTTTTGAGAATTCGTACAAATTTGTCTTTATAAAATGACCTGAAGTTGCTGTTGATTTATTTGATCAACAACTTAGCTACCTTTCAGAGTTGCTGTGTCACAAAATGTCTCATATTTTATCCCAACAAAATGCTCTTATAGCTCAGGTAAATTAATTTCAACTAAAAATCGACGATTGTCAACAATCTGCAGTTATTGTAGCCATTACCATCAATTGTGTTTTTTATTGAACTTGCCAGACACAATTATGTATTCAACGATGGTGCATATTTATTTTTATTTTTTTATTATTTTACTGACACTTTTCTGTGTGTATTTGTTTTAAAAAAAAGTATGTTTAAGTGTGCGTTTTAATATGAGTGTATGTTTAAGGATTTATATATGTATGGATATGAAATATTTGTGTAATAAATAATAGTGATTTTACTGTTGCAATCTATAGTATAGAAGTTTTAAGAATATGTTTGTCCCTAAAAATATTGTGGCCGTGTTTTTCGCTTCCTTCTTACGACTTTTCTTATAACACGTTCATATATATTTCTATAAATAAGTTAAGAACAAAGTATGAGTGAAGCGTGTTTTGGTTGCATCAGTTATTTTTTATATCATATTTTTTTCATATTACACGCATATAGCACAACATCGTGTAACACGTGCCATTTTCATCGTTTCCAACGACCGACCTTCGATCGCACTCATAATATTTATTGAAAAAACAAACCTCTGAGACGTAAAGCATGTTCCCGTGGCGAAAATATTTTTCGCAAACCCCCTAAAAACATTGCTTTTTATGATAGTAAGTGAAAACGCGAGCAAAGATTTAGCCTTAGGCGTATATCTGGTATGTGTCAAAAAAAAAAACAAAAGGTCCACCACTGACCGAATCTACTTCAATTTTTCCCACCTTGGATACATTCTATGTTGCTTTATTATGTGCTCAGTTTTGTCGAGTCCGTTTTTCTTCGGGGAAACTTACTTGCGGCCCTTTGTCGCGAGTCTCGTCGTTTCTTTCAATGCTTATATTCTCCGCCAGTGTTTGATGTTATCAAAAGCCCTTTGTCGACGGTGCCAGCCTGGAATATTTTTCAATCCACTTCCTTTGATTAAAGTACCTTTGTGACTGCACGATACGACTGTTTCCGCGTCACGTCGCCTTTTAATCCTGAATACACGATACATAGTATTATAAAAACAGTGCTTTCTCCTTACCGTCCAATTCTCCTTGCTGTATTATACGACAAGCGCACGGAACGAGCGTAATTGGTGAGGCCCTGTGACGTATTTAACCTTATTTATTTGCAAGGGCCTCTTAATATAAAATACAAATTTGAAGAACAAATTATTATGAACGTATCTTTAAGTATTTTACCTTAAACATTTTTTGGTTGAAATATCAATAAAAATGTAGTCCAAATTTAATAAAAATATATGTGTAAATGTGTATAATCCATTTCTTGCACTGTTCGATCGATGAAGTGGATACCTTCCATTTTGGAATATTAAAAGCACTCCCAGATTATTCAAATCTCCTGATTTCACTATTGCATGGGAAATTTTTTCGCTGTATCTTTTTTAACATTGACAAGGATTACGAATATATCTCAAGCATTAGTTTTGCATGTAAATCTAGAAAATTATCAAGTTTATGAATCTGAGAAATATAATGAAAATAATCTTAAATGTTGCACCAATGCTTTGTTGTTCCATAAAATATATGGTAATGTAATATAATATTATTTTTTATTATTCATTTTTTTATGTGATAAAGAGATACTTTAAAAACGATTAAACGAAATACTTCTAATAATAAAAAAAATCTCCTAAATAAAATAAGTAAAAAATCATTTTATAAATGTTAAAGTATTAATTCTCAAAAAATGATACAACATAAGTTAATATACTTTAAAAAATAATACTCGTTGGTGTAATATACATCAACTGTATTACTGTAGAATATATCAAATTTAAGATATTCTGAAAGTAAAGATAAGTTTTGAAAATCACTATAAAATACATTAGAGACAAATTTATTGTTATTTCGTCATTTTCTGCCATTTTTCTTACCTTCGTGATTAAGATTCGGTAACCGTTTCATTAAAAAAATATTTAAGCATATTTCATGGCATTATTTATATAGTTATGAATCAATATACGCGCAGATAAATATTTTTATTTCTTTAACGACTTAAAATAATAAACCTATATTTTACAAATAAATTTAATTTCATATAAATACATACGTTCTATAATATACAATTGATTATAATGGATGCCTATAATTTTCAGGATGGTAAGTTAAAATTCCGACACCAAACCAACCGCTTTCATTTTCATTTAAATTCCATGAAGTCGATCGAGTACCTAAAATTAACCCTTCGCTGAAATTCCATACAATTTTTTATTATTATATTATACGTACTACATTTCTAATGAAATATGTAAAATTGTACATAGTGCTATAATTATTATTGCAGAGCATTATCGTATTATGCGATGACTTTCTACTATTATTTTTAATAAGAAAATTCAGGAAAACCTATTCTCATCAATTGAAATTAAATGTATACTTTTTTTTATTTTATGATTGAATTGTAGTGATTCTATAAATATACTACTAGTATAAATTTTAATTTTAAAACATTGCTGAATTTTAAATAATGTTTTTCATGCTACCTACGCAATTACGTTCAACGTCAAAGTTAAATCCCACATCAACGTTATTTCGAGATTCTATGAATGCTAATTTAATGTAAAGTTAATGGTTTTTATTTATAAAACTTTAAATTTAAAAAAATACATATAAAAATCTGAAATTAGTTTTTACAATGTTCGAGGCATTTTTTAAGTGTCTCAGGTCTTATCATAGCTCTGTAATTTTAATCGATTTTATTTAGCAGACCATCGAACACGAAACAATAACGCTTCAAGTGGCTCGTTCGGTTTCTTTTATCGAAAAACGCCCCGATAAATCAACAACCCTGGATATTCTTTAATATACAAGTTCAATAAAAAAACAATTAATATTTTAAATGCATATAATCTGTTTAAACTTATCAAAATAAAAATAATAAAAACTCTTTTTATCCATGTATGTATAATTTCATAAATTATTTAGATATATGGCACCTGAAAAAAAACATTTCAATGACTTTAGATCTTTAGATAATTATAAATATATTAGCACTAAATCTATTGGTAATTATTTTATTAATTTTTTTAAATTTTATTTCTAATCAAATTTTTTTTTTTTTTGGAAAAATATACCATAATTTTAAACCAGTCAAATGTAATAAGTATATTTGTAAAATTAATTATCATATTGAAATATATGTTTTATAAAAAAATAGCCAACAAAACTATTATGTAAGAAGGAAATTCGTTAAGTAAAGATACATTGTAGGTTTAAATAGATGCACTATTTTATTCGATTGTTATACTGCCACTTTTACGTTTAACGTTGTGCTTGCTGAGTATATTTATAATGGCCGTTAAATTGTAAGAGCAGAAACTGCTACTAAATTTGATTGCAAGCTTGTTTCTGTTTATGACGATGTCAGGAATTAAAAGCAGAAAGAAAATACGTTTATAATTATTCGCTAGGGAGTTGAGAGTTGTCCCTAATAAAGTAAAGAAACTTTTGATGATCGTTTAACGCTTGATTATCTTTACATATAAATAATGCCGACAAACGGTTACTTAAGATCTGAAATTTGAAAGTAGAAATAAAAGGTAATGTTCGAGGGCCATCGTAAGACACCTTAAAGTATTATTCTGCAGTGGTTTACACATAATTCTGCGTTATAAAGTTTATTTTAAGAATAGGAGATTTATGAACCAATGTTTGAAAAATATTCTTATTTGAATATACGCGATATGATAATCTCCAGATTTTCGCAAAAATAAGCAAAATACCTTCCAACGTAAATTATTGTGGTAAAAAAAAACAATTAATTGTCACCACTGAGCAATATAATTGTACTAGCCACAACGTGCAGTTAAAATACTGGATGACTTTGTCATGCTCAAGATAAATATTTTTTCTTATTTATTTGCGTAAATATGTTGTGCAGTCTTCATATAATATATTTATTTAGAGACTTTTTATTTGTTTTTTTTTATTAACAATTTTACCCTCAATAATTATTTTCTATACAAATAAATAAAAGAGCTCAAAATGATTTGTTATTTAACTATATTATGTCATACTTAAAGTATTTTACACATTGAAAAAATCGCTTTTAAATAACTCTATTTGAAAGTGTTTTTTCTGTATCATTAAGAGTTCACGAGATATTATCATTTAAAATAGCATTCATTTTATTGCCACCCTTTAATATACGAAGGCCTCACCGCCTCTTTTACAAAGATGAAAAATTCGTCCCCTAGGAATTACACACCCCTCATTAGCCCTGACGAGGGCCGGAACCGTAGACACTTCCGATTATCTCTCCGAGCATTCTCCCTCCGAGGGCAAGTGTTTTCGGTCCATTTGCCCTCGAGCTCTTGAACTCTCCCTCTACGCGCAAAATGATCTTTGGTGTTTTGAAGAGATTGAAATGAAATCACTTAGGACCGTCTGAATGTTAAGATACAACCAATCGCCGAGAATAGATCATATTATTCGCTTTTGAAGTTAAGGTCAATGGAAGTCTGTTCAATCAATATTCAGTTTAATATTTGCTATTAATTAAATCGCACCTCTAGGGACGCCTTTGATAACATAGTTACAAAATTCGGATTATATGAACCCATGGTTTATTATGTATTCTGGTATCAAACTTTTTCGCTTTAGCTTTTAGAGTTAAAGCGTGTTGGGAGCCGTCTCTAGTTGTAGTTTGAGTAAAGTTTAACGTGGATCTTGCTAAACCACAGTTTTCACAACGTCATTATTCACAAAAGTTTTGAGTTGATTCTTGTGTGAATTGACTAGTGGTTTAGTTATATGTGAAATATTTCAATGAGAAAATATCAAATAATTTTTATTACGAAAAATACTTTTAGATATAAATAAACTTTCCCTGAATTGAATTAAAAAAAATGTCGTTAAAAAGTCAAACTTTTCGGCGTTGCCAGTCTACAAACCTGAAACATAAATTCAATCTCACTTTTTATAGCATGAATACGATCCCCAGGTTTTGATCTGTCTGCAAAAATGTAGGTCATTACAAAAGATATACATATAACCATTTTTAATTTTCCGCATAAAATATTTCGCGACTGTGATATGGGTTTTTGGGCGCAACAGTTGCTTTTATTGCGACAAAAATAAAATGTAGCTTCGTGGGCTTCTCTACTGGAGGCCATTTATATGACCCCATACTGCTAACAAATTCAAACAACGAAAATTGTACTAAATAACCTTAGCAACCCTTTTACACGCGTAGGCTTTATTTTATTTTTTACGTTTTATTTTTTAATTCAGTGCACAATTTTGCTAATTTGTTGTGTACGTAATATAGACCAAAATAATATTTTTTATTTTTGGTAAAAACGTGCCACAAATATTTTATATAATGTATTATTATTTAAACTGCCTGTTGAATTTATATTTTATTATATATATTATACAGTAAGCTTAATTAAATAACTCGATTAAATACCAATAAATGGCAATCTAACATTATTATGTAATATGTTTATAATATCGATAGTGCATCTAGTATTTTATGTATCCAAAGCAAAGTAATGTTACTATATATTAATATAAGAAAATGTGTTTTTTTATTTAATAACATTGCACTTATATTTTTGTAATGGATTAAAAACAACATTATTTTTATTAAATAGGCCAAAAAAATATGATGGTGTTCATTTATGATATTGAGATGAGCTATACGAAGTTTATCCTTTGATCAATATTTTATTTTAATCTATACTATAAAACGAAAAATTTACGTGTCTCTCTGTAAACAGTAGCGACGTGACATTTGCACATGTTATTCTGGCTCCCATTTCTAGGTTAACTGTGCTATTTTCCACTCTTGAAACTTGAGCTAAGCAGCGACGTGCTAACGACTGATTACGTACTACTGCAATACGTGCCAATGCAAACCACTGAATAAACTGAAATCGACGTGCTGACGACCGATTACATCCTACTGAAATTCATAAAGACAAATGAATAAAATATTGTTAATAAATTTGTAATAACAGGATAAAAAATAAATTAAAACAAATGAAGACTAAATTTGAATCTATTCCGGGTAAAGCCAAGTAATAAATTTATTTATAGTATAAATTAAAATGAATAGTCGTCACTAGCTGGTATACATAAAAACGTGCATCTCATAAATACTGTAATCTGTATTTAAGTATTTTAAGAAACATATAAATTATGACTAGTTTCACATTCGCGTGAGAGATAAACCATGAATTATTGCCTAACTAATATATGTAGTGCATAATTTGTATTATTTTCATAGTTGATCTATGTACAAAATAAATCCATACCATACTATCTGATTTGATAAAATACAATATTATAATTCTCCTGTGTCTTAATCAGCTGGACGGACTTAAAACAATTACATAATAATATTTTTTTTTTCTATGGAAAGTAAGGATACAAAATCATTAATGAAATGTTTTAATGTCTAACACCGCATTATAAATATTTAAATATAATCACTATACATTTTATAAACTTCCGGCAGCCTAATATCTCAATAACCATTTCATGAAAAAACATTTCTAAAATTGAGTATGTAGCAATGATTTTGGATCTAGACAACTCGGAAATTTATCACATGGAATCCAAAAAAATTAGCTAAAATTTAAGATAAATTGAATAAGCTACTCATTGATTTATTATATTTTTTACATATTTTTCCAATGAAAACTTTTAAAATAAAAAAATAAGAATTGGGAAGATTTATTAGAGCAACAGTTTTCCTTATTTAATAATTCAGAATCAGATACTGGCATTATAAATTGAGAAAATACTGATATTAATTTTATTATTAGAGCGTTTATATACAAAGAAAAATTAAGCAAACAACAAATAAACCAGAATATTTATTCAGTAAAAAATATTAAGTGTAGTATTCTCAACAGCAATAATATTAACTACGCAAATTTATTAGCCTTTCTATAAACTATATATTTTTCCAAGCAGAAAAAACTTATATTTTTATTTTTATAACATAATTTTACAATTTCTGTTACGTATATATAAGTAAAAATAATATTTATTTTAGTTAGCATATATAAATAAGTAAAAGTAAATATCACCAAAAATAAACCCTTCATTTTGTTTTTAATTAATTAATATATTATTTTTTTTACGTACAAATATTCATAATTTTATTAGAAATCTATCAAAAGTCTGGCTTCTTGTGACTTAAATAACCGAGGCTTTAGAATAACTTGTATGTACTGATTATTTTGATTAATATGTGTGGTGGCCAATACAGAAAACGCATAGGCTTAGGCATAGAATATTAACTGACTCTTTGGGTCGGTCGACGAGGAGACTTACCGCTAGCCAACCAAACATAAGTAGTTTGTCTATCGTTATTAAAATATTTTATGTAGCTTACAGCTCGTTAGTCAAAGAGAAAAGTAAACTCACAGTTTATATCACACTTCCTGAATTAAAAATTGAAACTTATGATACAATACAATTATATACAACTACTACCAAGCATTGTTTATGTTCATCAGTACATATTTTCAAAATAATTACTATATTGATGCCTCTAGCGTGGTCGAATTGTTTAGTGTATATTATAAATTAGTTTTTTATCTTATAGTTTAACTACTAAGGGTTACTCTCTTTTTCCCTATTTTATTTAATAGCACAATGGTTATTAAAAAAAATTATAAACCATTATCAACATGTATTAAATCTAAAAATATGTTTATAAAGTTTTTTTTCCTATAAAAATAAACAATTTATATAAAAGAATGACAGGTAATTGATTATTTTTCCTAGTTTTTTATAAACTATTCCTACTCTAAATTCGCACCACTGTTTTGCTTGTTCATAATGATATTGTCATAAACAGAAACAAGTATTTCTTTAGCACAAAAAAAACACTAAGCGAACTAGTAAATTATTCTATGTCACGCTAAACTTAATTTTCATGTTACTTTTTTACTATTTTCATATACTTTTACTTGGGTTTTTACTAGTTATGATTGTGGTTATTGAAAAAATACTCTAAATTAATAATAAAATAAACACAAATTGAACGTTTTGTGCAAGGAAAGAGTATCTAGATATTTGCTTTCATTAAATTATAATTTTACAAAACTGGAGAAATCAATAATGCAATTTTGTAATTCGTTATATAGTTTTATATGTTTATGTATAACGAACATAATCGTTATACATAAACATATTTTCCGTAAATATGTGGAACATATATACGTACAAACTTGACAGTGAATTACACATTTATAAATAAAAGGAAATGATATTTTTGGGAAATTTGTTCTATATGTCATTTCCTGTTGATTTCCTCTTGCATTTACACTGCTAACGTGAAAAGATAAGAGATAACAATCCCCTTTTACGCATTGAGTTCTAACATTCAAAGGGTAGCAAATAAATTATTTTTACTTTCAATTTAGTCTGTTGTGTAGCCTTAGATGGAAAAAAAATTAAACAATGCATGAACTAGCATAAAAACGCCCTGTTTACTCTAATTTTGTATTCCCGACACGAAACTAGTCGAAGGAAGTTCCTCATTAAAATCAACTGCATCGTGTGTCCGATGTTATCTGTAAGTCGAACGAACAAAATTGGATGTAATTCCGTTTCACGTACACCGATGTGCTATAGAGCTTTTCTTTTCGCGTAAAAGCGTGTACAATGTAGGGAAAACCCGGATGGTAGCATTAAGCAAAAAGAATAGGCACCAAACCCCAGGGAAATCGGACGAGCGATCGCTTTTGATACATTCGTGCTATACACCGTATATATGAGAAAACATTCTGTTTATATCGGGATTCATCACAAATTAGATATGGTTTTATTCAATTCCGGCTCTCGAGGCTCTCGTTGAATATTTGAATATATTTTGTGAAAGCTTCGTTCCTTTAGAATTGGTGTTATTTTATAAATCTTGCGCTATATGTGGATGAAGAGATATTTAGACGTTCGGAAAGTAATCCTTTTACCTCTCAAATCAAAATTAATAGATCCTCGGTATTTATAGTAAGTAGTCTTCAGTGAAGACGGTACGTGACTTCGTTCTATATCCCACTATAAACTGGCCAGGGTTCGTGTCTAACAATAATGGATGATCGCTTTCGATCGTAAAATTTTCACACGTGCAAAATAAAAAGGTATGGACCGTATTCTTGGTATATAAATACGAAAATATCCTGAATGAATATGGAATATATTTAAAATGTATACGTGTTTTTAAAATTAAAATATTGTAACCAATAATCTGGTAAAAAAAAACATTACATTACAAATTTGAATATTTTTGAAATAATAAATTTTTGTTTAAAAGTTTACGAGATACCTAAACAATAAAATATCTGATATAATTAAAAATATATATTTCATAATGTTGTCTTTTACATACGCAGCATTAAATTCGTGGAAGAGGTTAAAAAAACATTTTTTGTAAAATTATTTCTGGTACGAAACTTTGTACAAAAATATATATATTTTTTCTTGCGATATAATTTGCCATAAAATTTAGAGAAACTTTGTAGCAGAAAGGGGTAAATTAATTGAAATATTACTTATCGCTTTACGTCACTATATAGAGTGACAACAACAAAAAAGATAAATCACATATTAGCAAAATTTTACATAACAGTATACAATAACAAATATCGTACTTATTCTAAATTGACACAGAACAAAAACTTGTCTATCATTAAGCATAGAAAGTAAAAAAATAAAACTCATTCACAATACATATTAATCTATTCCTAAATATTTATGCACTGTAGAAAAATAGTGATCTATTTTATAAAAATAATTTTAAATCTTTCTAGTCCATGTAAAAATAATATTATTGTATTTTATAAAATCAGACTCCATGTTGTGTTATTTCATATTATTTTATATACATGGCTATCAACGTGAATTATTTTTAAACAATTACATTGAATAATTTGTATTGAATAGATATAGCAAAATAAGTAAGCTATAAAGGTTACTAAAATAAATACATACCACTTAATGGTTTAAATATGAAACTTGCCAAAGCCAGGCGATAGTTTAATTAAATCTTGGGTCGACGTTGTGAAACGGCACGGGATGACATTACGGCGGAGTCCTTAGTTTCTCTCGAGTGGTGCAAGGAGCTCGAGGGTACGTTTATTTAAAGGAGACACTTACCTCATCATGTCGTCTTCAAAATGAAGTTGTAATTAAACCTTTGTATTGCGGAGTGAAGAAAAAGGGCCGCGAGAGATGGCAGATAGTGTCGCCTATGCTGAAGTACTTCACATTTTTCAAACACTTTTCCTCACCTAACTACTAACTATTAAGTTATTTTGATAAAGACAATGAACTGGCACTATAATGAGGGTCAATTGTGGGTTAAGTAAATATTTTAATGATTTTTTAAGACACGTTAATATTATATCAATGCATCGATTTTAACTATTAATCATTCTTGAAACTTTCGTTAATTACTATGACCAAAAATGAAAAAGACCTCGTTACGACTATAAAAAAATGGTTCTACCATAAATAGCACGCAAGGATTCTCCGGTGCATTGAATAAATATTTTTTTGTTACAAAACGATCACGGGAAACAATATATCACTGGAAAACAAATAGTACCGTAAGGCCACAACATTCCCGTTGCGCAATTTGACTTCGGAGATATCTATCAAGCAAGTGTCACTTTCTTAAGGCGTATATTTATTTCGTTGTTCTAAAAAGCGCTTGCAACGATTGGCTGGATGATCGCTGCATGATTGTGATTGGTCAGCAAGCTTTTCAGTCCTGAATACTTAAGGCTGGACTCCAATGAGAAAATGGGCAGACTCCAGCAAAGACTTGCAGACTCCGGCAGACACTCGAAGAAACTAGCAGATTCGTCCCGCCTGGCAGACGTAAAGATACTACTCCCGAACAGAGGAACTGCGTCAAGACACTATCACTGACATCTAGAAGACCCCTGAGGATCTTCCACGGACCCTGCGCTAGCTTCTCCACCACTGCTCAGAAAAAACTATGCTCACCCATCATAGTAGTCGCAATATATGTAACATAATGCAATACATTTTTCACTAGTTTCCACATGCGTCTTACTGGCTGCGAAGTCATACCCCTTAGGGTTACCAAACTTTAAAAAATATAAATATTCTTAATTTTTGAATTTTAAAATTCATTATCTTTACTTAAAAAATATTGAGACGAACAATTTCATGCATTGAAAAAATATATTAAATAAAAATTAAATACGTTTATTTAATAAAATTTTTTTTTAATTTTTCTGATTTTGTGATATCACTAAAAAAATATGTTTACAGGAATTTTGATATTATAAAAATTAACTATTTCTTAAATTTAATATAGTGTTTTTCATTTTTTTGCTATCTTTCATTTTTTAGGAAATAAAAATCGATCTTAATTGTCCTAAAATTCTTGAGAAATTTTAATATATTTAAACATAAAAGTAATATTTAGTATATATTTATATTATTACAGTATATATTATTGTAAATATAAATATTTGTACTGATTTTATGTACAACAATTTAGGTAAATATTTATATATGTAAATTATATTACATGTATAAATTAAAATATTAAAAAAACACGAAGAAGAGCTAAATATTAATTAAAACATACAATTATATAATTATTACATTAACTTAAAATTCTAATCAAATATATTTTAGTTCTAACCAAAATATGTATTGCATGTTCAATTACTTATACTATTATTTGCATGATATTTTTTCTCGTATTTTGCAAAAAAATATAACATCTTATCGTATAATTTACTGCATTTATAAAGGTGCCAATTATACAAATGGTTAAATTTACGTTTTATAAATTTACATTTAAAAATTGAAACTTTTTCAAAGCAAAACTTTTAATTCAAATAAATATAAGAAAAAAACTTCATTGAAAAGCTTAATTTAGAATAAATTTAACGTTACTTTTAAAGATTTATTATATTTTAACTGTTTTTTATAATAACATATTTTAATCAAATAACAGTCACAGAAATAATAATTTACATATATGTAATATTATTATTTATAACATATTATTTATGAATATTCACATACCAATACATTTTGCATTTGTATACCGTTACTTTCATATGGATTTATTTTACAGCTTTCTTTTAATAAGTAAATCTCTGTTGTTGCTGTTCTATGAAAATAATCATTGATGAAATTTAATATTGAATGTCCTCTATTCATGCAATTTTGATACATATTACTTTTAACCTAATTCATGTGAAATCATTTATAAACAACTTTTTTGATTATATACAAATATATACTTATAATTATAAATATATGTACATGTCATCATCTATGAAATTTTGCGAAATTAAATAACATAATCACAAGTATACATGTATGTATAAATATATCATATTCTATAAAATTCAATTGAAAAATGAATTTGCAGCGATCGGATAACATGTCGATTTGAAGCGTGTCTGCAAAAGGTAGACACGATTTATGAACGTAATAACATAAAATATATCGTTTGGATTTATATGATAAGCCTTTCGAGATGAATGTACATCGATACGTAAAAATATAATATACTCTTTCATATAAAAATATTAATTTATATATATAAGGCGACCGTACGACGGTACGTGTATTTTTCGGATAAACAACATAACCTTTTAAGAGCCTTAAACTATTTACAACCTACAAGTCACACGCCATAAATAAACTTATTAGAATTTGTGACAATTTCACAAGTGTAATTAAATAGAATTACCCATACAGTCCTAATTCGTCGATGCGAACCGAAATTTCCTTCATTAAGATTGTTCTATAAATCTTCTAGCCGGAAATACATAAATTCTGTAGGCGCAAGATTTACACAGTGCAAAACAACTTACAAACAATTGTCGGAGGCATATTTAACCCTCAGACAAAGCTCGGATATAATTACAAAAGAGCGAACTCTAATATGTCGGAGTGAATGCGTCATGCGCAGACCCATATTTTATTTTCTAAAATTGGTCGAATCTGGTTATATGAAATATGCTACCGATTCGACCAATTTTTAATCAAACAATACAAACATTAACAACGGCAAAAATATTTGTTTTTTTATTTTTTTACATATCTAAATATTATTAACAGATTCTCTTAAGGAATGATTTGAATCGATTTACAGTTCCAAAATAATTAAATGCATATAAAATAGGATAAGGAACAACTGTGTTCTCCATATAAATTGAGTGAACTGAGCTAATAAGGAAACGTAAACTCGGGCGGATTGAGCCTTAGCATTTTCGTAATATTCTAAGACTTTTTAATTAAATGAAAGACAATAATTTATTTAAATATCTTTGCAGCTAAAAATAGGCGTAAAATATTATGATGTTGACGTGAAGAGAGAAGCGTCTGCTCTCTCGATCTTGACAGTCTACAAAAAAACTACACAGTTATTTAAAATTATTTTAGAAAATTTGTCACTAAGTATAGAACCAATCAAACCTATGTTTGATCAATTAAAAATTACATCAAAGTAAGCAATAAAAATAAAATATAGAATAATCTAGTTATATTATATATTTGCATCCAAAGAAATTAAGAAGATTAACGAACGGTTTTATATGTTAATTGTATTTTACAAATGTTGGAATTCTCAAATTGAAGGCTTTAGGAATTGTGATTATCTGACGGCAGATTAACGTAACGAATTCGAAACGAATCAGATACTGCGAATTCGTTAATTAATTATCACCGCCGCAGTCGATAACGGATGAAGATTTTTCTGTTAGCTACCAGTGGCGTAGTGCGAAGGGGGACCAAAAAGCGACCGTCGTAAATTTGGCAAAGCCGCCACACGCAAACTTCGCCCCCGCGCGACTAACTTTGGCATGAAATTATTTCGAAACTGTTGCTAAATTATCGAATAAAAATTTTACGACGGCGCATTTTTCGGCGCTGGCAAACTTTCGCCCCCGGGGCGGAAAAGTTCTCAAACGCGCCACCACCGCGTCGTTAATATTCCATCGACATTGAAAACGGTCCGTTTATACGACCGGCCAAAATTTAAGGTGTATTTGGAAATTGTTATGAAATAAAACTTAGCACAAAAAGCACAAGAAAGAGCAAAAATTTACTTTCTTAATGTTAATATCTCATATGACAGAAATCGGTAACATTTTGAGTCTCGCGGGATACTTGTAGATATTGCTATTTTGTTTAAAAATAATTTAACCTTAGGCTTAGCCAAACGTAGGCTTAAAATATCCGTTGCAGTGTCTTTGCAATCCTTTTATACAAATTAATAATAATAATATTTGTTGAGTATGACAGTGCCATTGTTTCTTAAGCACGCGTTTCGATGAGTACAATACATTGTTTAGTGGTGACACACAGCTATACATTTATACTATGTGTTGTTGTAGTCATTGTTATAGCGACCTAATATGATGGTTTCTCTCAAGGGCTTATTAACAAGGCATCTTTCTTAATGTTCTATGATTTTTTGCAGACGACAAATGAAACATTGCTGCAGCGATAAAACTAGTCATTATTAATATACGTATGTACATTTGTCATATCTCTTATGAAATGATCAAGAGATCTGCATGGTTTTTCTTATTAATTTCCGTTATAACCAGACGTAAGCCCAATGCGTTACAGCGGGGTAAAACTGTAGCAACTGAGTAAGTCAATCAGACATAATGAACATTAACCATCAGACATTTCAGTTTGAGAATCGGTAACATCTATATAAATAATTATAAATTATTTTGTGTATCTATTTAAATTTATTATAGCAGTTTTTAATTTTTATAAAACACTGCCGTGGCTCGAACCCAAGACTTCTGAGTTACTAGTCTAGATCTTATGGCTTACATTATTATTATTTATACCGACTGATGCAACTTAAGTATCGTAATTAAATATTATAAAAATTATCATTTAGAATGAATAACATTAAATAACTACTATATTTTTCGAAAAATACAATTTAAAAAGTGTGTTTAGTTTCCTAACTATTTGCCAAATATAATTAAAAAATCCTCTTTTGTCTTGTGAATGCATATTCTTTAATAGAGATAACGTTAAATAATGTTGTAGTATTATTGTTAAAAATATAGACAATTTTTTGACTAGGACATAATATGCTTAAACAAATCGAACAACTGTCATTTTAAGCGTAGTAAAGTTTTCTGTAAATAAGGGAAAACTGCAAAAACCGCTTCAACCGTTCGTTCACACAACAACGGAAACCGCACAATTAATTTTTTTGCGCGAGTTTTTGATTTATTTGTATGAGAAACTCAGGATTTATTAGTGTGAATTAAAAAAATCAGCAACATGAAAGCATTTATAGAATCTCAAGAGCGCCTTACACTAAAATTAATAAAATAAATTAGATAAGATGCTTACGTAATTAAGTTCTAACATCAGCAATACACTAAAATTAATTTATTTAACAATTACCAGCTAACAAGACAGCAACTCTAATAAAATATGTATTTATTTAATACAACATTAGCTCAATGCATAGCAATGGTTATAATTTATTTTTTTGTTATATGATGACACAAACACTACTACTAACACATATATATTTTATTAATTAATAAATAATATTACAAATATTATTGAGATCTAGAAAATCATAATCTTAGATATGATTGTATATTTCAAAATGTAATTTCATAATCTATAAAAGGTTGAATTACTAAAAATATGTATATTGGAGAGTTTTAGTGTAATATTAACATTGTGCAACATAAACAAGACAATAGAAAAAATATACCTCTGAAATCCTTAGTAAATAAGAAAAAAGAGGTAGAAAGAGCGATGTAATCGCTACTTTATATGAGATCAAAGCGTAGGAAATTGTAATGCTGAGACCAAAAGTTTGACTGCGATACGTAAATGTATTTAAGGTGTTCCATTACCAAAACAAACTTTAGCTCTGCAAACAATATAAATTTATAAATAAAATAAAATAAATCGCTCTTTCCTAGATAGCAAATAGACTTATCATAGATGCATCACTACCCTGTTTTTTAAAATATAACTTAGGAAAATCATATTCACTGATTAAGTTTTTGAAGCTTATTGTTACAAAATATAAGTGTAAAAATCTAAAGTTCTAGAAGCAAAAATTATATATGACATGTTCACATACCGTAAATCTGCGAGTGTTTGAAAGTTTGTTAAAACTTTATCCAACTGTCTCAAGGGCGTATATTTTAATACAAGACAGTTATTTAGTTCAGAATTGATACTATGCAACAATTTGAGACACGTCCACATACACTTTATATAGGAATGCTTATGTATACACTTACGGGAAGAACTCGTAGCCTTATCTGCGTCCAAAGGAGCTAGTCGTCTATGAAGCGAGTTAAACTCTGGATTCCGGATGTCGTAGCTGCACCAGAGTTGACACGAAGAGAGAAGCGGCTGATCTTATCTGTCTCGATCAAAGGTTGGCGATGCTCTTCTTAGTTTCGAGACTCTTGAATGTTCAAATTGAAGAGCTGAAACACTAACATCTAATAAAACTTCTTACCAGCAATATATATCATGCAAAAAAATGTTGTCCAAAATAATTTTGTCTTAAATATAATTGTTCTAAGCCTTAAAATGAAATATTCTGTGCTTAATATTTTACTATGTAAATCGTATTTCTTTGTATGAACGGTGTATATAATAATATGCGTAAACAAAGGAAATATATTTAATTATAATAATAAAAATAAAATTTGAATTTGCTCGTTTGATTTTCGAACCACCGGTAATGCATTCTATTGTTTCGACCAATGAAAAATAAGTATTCAAATATAAAACAAGATGGCTGACAGTAACGTGACAACAGATTTATTAGAAAAATGTTGCTACGCGACATTAATTTTCATTAATTCGTCATGTACGTTGTTCCGTTTGACTGAATATATATAATCGGATTGCAAATTAACTAGGTGTGTTATAACTATGAAAATTAAATATTTATATAATGTGTGTGAGGATTAGTTTGTTAAACTATATAAACAATCATAAAACAATCTTCGTGTTGAAATCTTCAAATTTTGAATTCCGAGGCCAAAATGTGAGTTTTTCCTTTTACAATACATAAACATTATCATTGCTTCCGATTTAATGCACATATACCTTAGATTTGATTATATATAATTACTCGAATTGCAAATAAAAACGTATATTTTAAACGTGATATACTTAGTACCTATACAGAAGTTAATGTGGATCAAACCATATAAATGTTAATAAAACGTATTTTATATCTATTTATATTTGAGGATACTATATTTTATGACGATCGCGTTATAATGATTGTGATGCAGTCGGTTATTTAGCTGGATAAGTTTGGTTCCATTTTTGCGTATATTCTTCGCTCGCGTCATCTTATTGCTCGCTCATGGCTTCTAAAAAATAAATAATAATTAAAATCTAAGCACTGAACTGACAATGATATGACATAATAATATAGCGAGGATGCAAATATTTGAACTTTTAAATTAATTTTATATTTGTCCTAAAACGTCAGTCATGGGCTCTTGACTTTTTTATTTTTACGTTTTTTGTGCCATATAATGATAGTAGTTAGGGTAGTGAGTAAGTTGTTGTATACACCAAGATATAAAAATGTATTGTAGCGTCAGTAAGATGTAACAAAATATTTTTGAATATCTATTAAATATTAATCATATTTAAAGTATATGTAATAGCACATTTTAAATTGCGTCATCCTATGAACTGTCTTCAAAAGAACTTGTTTGGAATGCAGGTCATTTATTGGAAAAGTACTTTTCACAATTCTCTTACGGTCATATAAATCGTGTGTCGTGCCCGTAAACGGACGTGTGCTGAATCGATTCCGAGAAAATTTCAGTACACACTTTCACAGGTCGAAACTTTAAGTTTTTGAACTGCTTCCTTCACATACAATATAGATTTTCCGTTGAACTGCGGAGTGTTTTTTATTTTTTGCTCCTCGCTTCCTTCGTTCTCGTTGGAAAACAGGAAAGAAAATTAGATTCGAAACTTCCTTTAGCGAAGCGTTTATCTGAACTTTGCTTCATTGATGTATAGCGGATTTATTTAATATGAACCTCAACTTATAAAAAACATTCCTTGAAGGCAACTGTATACTTAGAAAATTCATTTAGTTATTATATATTATCATAATAATACTGCACATTATATTTATTGTGCAGTAATTGAAATATATTTCTGAGGTGTACAAATGTTACATATTCCTACTTTATATAACTGTGTATAATCTTCGTCAATATGACAGTTTTGCCACTTACATATTTTTAAATATGTAGTGCGTACAAAAAATGGCGTGTCCAATATGTGTTGGAAGATATATGTTGAGGTGATATGATATTACTGAGATCAAAAAACCGGTAAAACCGGATACTAAAGCTTTTTTTATTTGTGGTTGTATATCTGAAACTCAATGCAAATTATCCAAAGTGGCTTTGGTTGTTACCTTATATTTTCACTCAAAGCTAACCCATTTCAAATCCGAGCGCATTAGCAATGTATTAAAATCGTTACATAAATATTAACGACGGCATTAATTTGACAATATACAACGAGTGGCCAGTTATTTGTTTTATGTTGAATTTTAACAAGGCCCAAAGGCAACAAAGGAGTCAGAAGCTTTAACAGATAACGGGCAGGCATGACTTGCTTGTGTGCCTAGAATTCGTTGTCAGAGTTTACGGATACCAATACATTATTACAGCTGAAAAGTTCCGCGGCTATTTTGGCACTTTACGATGCCCCTGGGTCCCTTATCCCTTTAAAAGGATGTATACAGGGCCGTTTCGGCATGCGCCCGAACCGCCTTAACTTATAAGAATTTTATAATGGCCTAATTTAAAAAATATATCTAATTTTCTGAGATTATCTCGTAATGGCTCCCTCACGCTTTGTCAATATATATTGCAATATATACATATTACATAATATACTCAACGTGTTAATTATTGTAGACATATGATCACGATGTTTGTTACAAACATGTACAAATATATTGGTTCCAAATATGTATTAAACTAATGCTTCTCAAATGTTATTCTACCGCATGATACATATAATTAAACAGCCCAATTGTGTGCTTAGTTACATTGTATATGCCAATTTACTGAGTGATCTATTAGGTATTTTACATTATTTATTGTACAATAATTGAATATACTTAAATAAGCGTCAGACATAAGCATCCATCAAATATATGGTTAACCTATGTAAACTTTCTTAAAAAGTATTTTTATCAAAAAGTTAAAATATTTTTTCGGTTAATTTTACATATTACGATAATAAACTTATTTTATAAGAGTTTAATAATTATTAATAATAACCTAATTTTTTTGTTGCCGTGGTTAAAGGTAATTCCAATTTTATATATTGGTATTCTTCTTAAAAAATACTTCTATATTAGCATTAAAAATTGTTCTGTATTTTTATAACCAACAACAAAAATATAATGTTTTATAGGTAGTATAATGCTTTTAATGTAAAAAACAAAAATATAATATGGCTTATTGTTACTTTTAACAAAACGTTTGTGGATAATTCCAAAACAATAACGAAAATCAACATATATTCTGTTTAATAGAGGCACTTAGACATTATATTTTATTGTAAATATTAAGAGTTATAACTCTTTAAATTTTTTTATCATGTTTTCCTAAATAAGATTCTTAAATCTAAATTCATGTCTTTAATAGTTTTTGATATTTTTATATTTATTCGCAGTCTGAATTAATTTCTTTAAAAAATAATTAAATACCGAATTTAGCTATTTCAAGTGTTAATTCGAAATTATGGGTTCAATTCTCCGCAGCGAAATCATACCAAAGTTGGGTCAGCTTCCTCTTGATTGAAGTTCGTACAAACTCAATGAGTCCAAGTTGGAGAACTCTTTAAGTTCTGATGCCTTGAACTCTAAAATAAATGAGCAAGTATGAATGTCAGTAAAAATATCATAGAAAGTATCTGAAAGTATCGCGTTCCTATATTTTTACTTATGGCCCCTTCTATATTAGATTTTCTTTCAGGCCCCTTTCAGGGTTGTTATTTCTGTAACAGATTTCCATTAATTGTTAGAGCAGATTATGAACGGCCATTAGGATAGCAATCCCGAATGCATTTATTTTCCTTTTTCACTGCATTTGCGATAGATACATTTCATTTTTTCGATTCATATCGAGTACTTGGATTTAAAGTACAAAAAGATTTTCTCACGGTGGTGTCTTTTTTTAACAAATAAACCCCTTTTTTGTCTGTTTTTGTATATGTATCACATGAAACTAATTTAAATTACTTTTAAAGATATTTTGCTGTAATATTAGTTACTATATATTAATGCAATAAATAAAACAGATGTGCTAACGAAAGTCGACAGATATTATTTATCAAAATAATAGTCACTCTTCCAATTGTAAAAAATATAGACTTGCCCACAATAAATAATTATTTATACTTAAATTTACCCGCACTGCGCATATCAAGTACAAATTATTTTTTCAGCTTTTGCTTTATTTTGAATCATATTTCAACTATGTGTATTAAAGGGTGTATACATTGTTACGAGACTTTCGATTATAAAACTTGGTGAAAGGCAGTATCGCGTGCCGAATTTTGGCACCGCTGTCAAAAGCTCATTTTCATGCGGGCACCACAACAAAAACAACTTAGTTCATTACCTTTACTAAAAGGGTTTACGGCCTATGAGTTCAATGCTGCTTGTAATAAAACCTTTTTCATATTGGATTTTTTCGCTACGTGTCTGAAATGTTACTAATTAGCAAAAAATCTAAATGTAATGTTAGTTCCAAAATCACATGTGATTTCAATTTAAGCTCCGCATTTGATGCTGATAGATTATGTTAAGTTGATTGATGTTTATTCAATACTGTGATTAATTTTAAGTGATTTGTAATCGATACTTAATTTGAGCAAATATTACATATAGCAAAAGCCATACATAAATATAAAAGGTATAATACTATAATATTTTTTTATTTGCAAATCTCTACAGCTTTTATTTACCTGGACTCATACAGGATTTAATTTTACGCATTTTGAGTATACGAGATATGTTTTTGTGTATACATTTATTTTGAACAAGCTCATTTCGCACTTCAGTTATGATTTTTATTTTTAATTCAAAAGTATGGATAACATCATAGAGAATTTTTAACTTAACACATATTTACACTTTACAATTATAAAAATGTTTATTCTGTATTTTACCTTCATATAATTAAGTTATCGACATTTAAAGATAACTATATTGTTTTTACCTAGGCTGGCAAAATGTGATCAGTATACAGGCATTTTTTATTGATTAACATAATATTTTCTGTGCTGATTAGGGCAAACAATTCCAAATAAATAATAAACATGATTTGAATGTTTCTCACACCTTAATACTGTATCAAATAATTACATATTGTTCTAAAGAAATACTTCAAGCATCAAGTGGAAGAATTACTTCATCGAAACACCGTAATTAAACCTAGTCGTGTCTAATTCCCCGACGGGACCGGACAGTTTTGGTGAATGTCTCAACTTTAATCCTTTCGGTTGACCGTGCCTTCATTAGCGAAACTTTCCGGGCGCCGACATCCCAAGGTCCAAGTTGGACCATTTTCCGAGGGCCATAACCAAGTTTTTATTGGATCGTACGCTGTTGAAAAAATGCGCATTGTTCCCTTGATCTAAGGCTTTCTCGAGCCTTATAGGTTGTACTTAGTTCTAATTGTATTTAACCAGTAAAGCTTCAGAGTAATCAACGATCGTGCTGGGTATAAAAGTATCCTTAGCATTTTTTAATCCATGAACCATGGTATCTGTGAACTATTTATTTTCTAAAAAGTAAGTAAAAGCTACATTAAAAAATTATAATTACTGACTACATTTTTATATATGTAGTAAGTGTTTCTAGAATACATGCATATATAAAAATATGTATATAAGTCTAACATAAATTGTAGTTTCGACTTTTCAAAATTAACTAATATGATCTGATCCATTTTTGGAACATGTTGAATATGTAGTTATAAAACTCTTAAGGCTTAAACATATTTTTTTTATAATTATCTATATAAATAGCTGTATATGTGCGTCTAAAAATCATATCATAGCGAATCCGGACCCTTGGAAAACAATGATTCCGAGCCTCATGACAAAAATGGCATTTTATTTATTTTTTTAACATCGTAATATAATTTCTTGAATAAATAATAATAGGCAATAGCATTTCATTGACATGAATAAACCGTTACATAGTAACTTTAGGATGTTTTTAATAGTGTAATTTTTTTAATATATTTCTGTAATTTATTTAATAGAATTAAATTGAAATAAACACAATACATTTAAGCTGGCTCGTTTCCGGCATTTATGCCGATGATATAACAAAATAATTGTGTGAAACGTAATATTGCGCGTTATGGTTTCCTATCCCATTCATGAAATTCTGCGGTGTGGTATCTCATTATTCTCGGTCGCGTTTCGGATATGTCAGGATTATTTTGGGGCTCTGTTGCCGTAATGAAATATGCAGATAATGTGTTATAATTAATTGTTGTATCAATTCCTGTTCGACGTATATTACGTAATATATGAAAATACAAGCTGATTCAAACAAAGCGTAGTCAAGATAATCAAAACTCAATTTTATGATACATAATGAATTGCCACGTTGAGATAGTACATCATTAATAAAATTAGATATATTAGTTCTACCTGTGCGAAAATTCTCATCGTATAAACATATTAACTAGTTACGACTCTTAAGGTATTATTCACATCTCATGTGTTAGTTAATTAAGCTCATTCATTTCCTAAGCAAAGCTTGCAATAATTACATTTATTTTTCTGACGATATGACTCTTGAAGATATTACTCTGCACCGGTATAAAATATTAACTCTTAAAGGATAAAATATACTCAAACAGAGATAAATTTTCTCTCTTGTAAATAGTGTAATATTGATCGAATGACGGTCAGACCCGTATATGATTGTTGACTTAACTACAAAGGAAGTGCTAATGCTTGTACCCTAATATACAGGTTGCCCCAAAAACATCTGTATAATTAAATGCTAATATATTACAAACCATTGATGTTACATATAAAATATAATAAAAACTTGGTAAGACTGTAATTATTAAATTTATTTTTATGTAACATTAAAAGGTTATCAAAAGTATTTCAGCATATTAGCACATATTTATGCGTGAAAAGACATATTATATGTTTCTTGCTAATCATTTTGTTCTTCCTAAATCAACCACCGAAGGTTATTCAACCAAGATTTTCACCTTTCTAAATCACTCCCTTGTATCTTACCTTTAATAATAATGTGCAAGAGTTGGTATTTTTATAAAAAAATACATCATACGGTCAAAGTAAAAGTTTTATTTTTTTTGTTATCTCATCTGCAACATCACTTCTACATTGTTATACTTTGTTGAGCCAACTGTGTTCGTATATCTACATTTAAATAGAATATTGACGTTTGCTTTCCTTCTCTGTGAAAATACGTTTTAATTCTTAAAAGCAAGTTGTGCTCTAAAATAACCATTCGAATAGATATTATTCTGATATTCTCAAATTGGTAATTAATTTCTAGTATATGGTCTTAATATTTGTATAGAGTATTGAATCCATTCTCGAACTAAAGTTTTTATGTCTTGGAATTAGTCCTTATTTATATATATATATCAATGAGTAATAATATTAGATTTATTGAGTCGTATAAATGTTGTTTCTTTATCATTGGTTCAATTGATAAGTATTTAGAAGTCTAGCTAAGAAAACTGTAAACAAATTTCTAGAATTTATTAAATAACAGTTTTTATTGCATTACTATTAATCCATAACATATAAATTAAGTTTAAATAAATATTCCAGTGTATTAATATAATCTGTTTGTCATCGTTTTCTATGTTATTTTAACAGTAATTATGCAAATTTAAGCTCGGTCAATTACTGGAATGTAAATTTTAAGTATTGCATCAAATGAGCACAAGTTGTATCACGTCTACAGCTAAAAAGTATTTTTAAAACTCTGCTATTTTCACCCAGTCATTTTCGTTATAAAAAAATATTAAATTTACTACTTTATTTTTTAAATAAATATGGCGTCAGCTTATAAATAAGACTTTTCGTTCTTGTTTTGCAGTATAATAAGATAGAAAGTGCTTTGCGGAATAAATGTTTCGTTTCTACGTAAATTATTCGACAACAAAGCAACTTAATAGTTTAACGGAGAACATATAATAGTTTGATATAGAAAAAGCTTTCGACACAGTATGGTATATTTGATTAAAAAATTACACAAAAACAAAACTGACTATCTGCTACGCTTAATACGCTTATACCTGAAAAGTAAAAGTTATGTTGTTTCACTAAATAATAAACACTCGATCCCGCGTAAAATTCCAGATGGATTACCTCAAGAAAGTTTGCTCGGACCGTTCCTCTTTATCTTGTATTCGAAGGATACTCGTCCCATGAATAAATTACAAAAATCTTTTGAAATCATAAACAAATATATCGAATTTAAACAGAAGCAAATATTTTCCCAAAATGTAGATCAACTTTGCCACCACCTCTCCTAATCCAAAATGCCGAAGCACATATTGCTTTGGAGACAATTTCCTGTTTATACAATTTTTTCACTTAAATTGTAAAGGATTTTATATTTTTCCTCTTAAATTATAAACACAAATGTTTTGTGTTTCTTTTTTTCTTTAAGTGAATTTAGGAGAATTTTTTTTTAATTTTTACTAAGAATTATCAAAAATCTTTTTTTTTACTATATACGTTATAGCAATCAGTGAATTGATTTTATTTGTTATTTTATAAGCATTATTATAAAAGTTGAGCTGATATATTTTTTGTAAAGAGCTTCAGAAATTGCAAGGCGAATTTCATTAGCGATGCATAATTGGTGTTCCGGCGTGGCAAGCTTTCTAACTCGTACCATGACTCTTGCAACGTCTTTTACAATATAATATATAATATATCATAACCCATTAAAATACGATGCTTTTTTAGGGGCTTCCGAAGTAATTTAAACACGAATCGAACATTTAAAATTTGTACAAAAATCAACTCAATAGCTGTTTTTTCAAAAAATCAATACCGAAACTTTTAGGATTAGGTTAGCTTGTTCCGGAATTCATAGCTATCTTAAATGTTATTAGGTTAGTCTAGAATAATAATTAATGAAAGTATCGCAGGTATTAAGTCTAGTTTATTTCATGTCTTCGCCTGTATTTAGACAATGCTTCTTCAAATGTAAAAAAAAGTAACTAGTGGGACGCCATTTTTATTAATGATTTTAATAATTATAAACTATTATAACAACCTACATAGATCTCACTATGCATAACCATAAGATTAAGAAAATCTATAAATGATCGATCAGTATTTTAAGTACCTATATAAAAATCAATTACACTGAACTCTCAGATACGATAAAAATCAAAAAAAAATCTAGGGTCCATATGAGAGGCAAACCTTCAGGTATTACTTAAAAACTTACACTACTGATATATTTTAATTATATTATATGTAAAAATATCATTGGCTCAATAAACTGACTTTGCTAGCATTATTTTAGTATAAAAACAAATCGGATGATACAATATCATTGACATATAATAATTCGAAATTATTGTGTTTCGTCAGTTTAGAAAAACATATACATGTAAATTATTATGTTTATAATATATTTAACACGATAGTACACAAAGGAAAATATAAATGTATAAAATTATTGTTTTTGCATTTTTACTGCATAAACATATTAAAGCTCACATAATAAAGTACAATTATGAGAACTGTTATAGGCACTGAGCTTTTATTGTTTTGCGACCGCAACAGAAAAACAAGTATATTTCCTTTGTGGTCATAATTTTTGCTACACTATGAAAGTTATGATATATTGTGGTTAACAGATTTTTTCTTATTCTCTTCACAGATGGAGGCGCTGGTACGGGAGATGCAGGATCCGGATGCGGGCGTTCCAGTCCGCAGCCAGAAAATCTTCCTCACATCCGTGCCCTCTGCCTTCATGGGTAATTTTTACGTTATTTACTACTCGACGCCAGACGTTTTGTATTATTTATTGTCTTGTTAGTTTTACCTTTAGATATAAGTACGAAACTCCTTATAATTTATGATCGGACACAAAGGCTTGTCTACATGCATATTCTAGTTTAATTTATTGATTGATTTTATGTGTATACATAATAATTTATCAGCTTAGAGTGTAATGCAAAATAAGCCGTAAATCAATTAAATGAAATATTCCAAAATAAATTGTTATTTATTATATAAAAGGTTTTTCTACTAATAATGATTTAAATGAAATTTTCACTTTCAACTTCTCTCTGCGGCTGCTAATGCATTAAAACCTTTTTTTGCTTAATTAGTAACTTTTCAGACATAGTTTAATTCTAAAACTTTTAAAAGCTTTTTTTCAGTATATTATATGTATCTATTTTGTCTTAAATGTAATATAAATAATCAACTAAAATTCTGGTCTTTTAAAATACATGATTAAATTATTTGTTAATCTAAGAAAAACACTATTGTTCTTACATCGATTGACCATTGCTTAAATTATCCTTTTTAAAAATTGAACGGTCATTTAGCCTGGAGCCTTGAAAATAGCTTTCACTAAGGGTGGTGAGTTAGAGTTGCTGCTTCTCAAATTTCAATGCCAAATTGTGTGACTATTATTTTTTTAGAAATATATCTCGATGTACTCTGCTCGTGTGAGCCTCAATTCTGTTATTTAGCTTGTGTGTCCTGATGTGCTCTACTCTGATAATGATGTTCTTCTGATGTGTCTAAGTGTCACATCTTATATAACGATCGTTTGAGGAAGCTAGTGCAAATACTTAAGAATTAATCGCATTATATTTTAAAACATTGACGCTATATGAATGGGTCCAAAGAAATATAGCAATTAATACTGAGTCAACCTTACTGTTTTCCACGTACGTTTTTCTTCATTCAAGGGGCAGAGTTTTTTATGTCTGCGGTAACAGTTGATGATTTATGGTTATTGTGCAATACTGGGTGTCGTGCACAATTTTTATGTGCATTGTTAACACTATTCTTTTTTGTTTAAAGCCACTTATTTTCATTCCCGTAGGGTCTAATTTCATGACAGAAGCAACGCTATTGTCGCCTTTAAAATTTATATTTTTGGTAATTTGTCGATTTTAAGATCTCATTGAAATCTCACACAAACTAAAAATTAATACGATAGACACAATTTGCCTCAACTGCTATTCGTCCAAGCATCCTCAAGGAATGGTTATCAAAAATGTGACATTACGTCTCATCGGCATTTTTTTTTTATTATATATAAGATATTCTCTATGAGCTGTATTAACTCATTATTAGAGAAGTTTCAATACCAGATATGTACAACCTAGCTCGATTTTAATTAATCACCACGATATTCATCTAGGTAAACCTAATCTGTGATGATCGATCGGAGTTATAATTATATACTAATCACTAATTCCGATCTCCCAGACACGATAAAAATTTAAAAACACTAAGGTTCGTATGGGATTTGAACCTATGTCTTTTAGGTCAATAGTCAGAGACTTATACTACTCGTATATCGTGCTGATATGATTGGCACGCAATTATTCAACAACGTACGATAATCACCAATCGAATCATCGACGACCACAACAAAGACTCTCAAATTAACGAACATTATAATATATTCCACTAAAACTGAAAAATATAGCAAAAAATGAATTATAGAAAAAGATTGTATACTTTTTCTACTTGAGAAAGCCATATTTATTACCTATATTACGCATAAATCAAGTGGTTTTTTTTTCACAAAATACTAGTTTTTAAACGCTTTTTAGTATTTTCTGTTATTAAACTTATCAAAACAATCTGAAAATTCATAATTATTATATGTTGTATACGAGTCATGTACATATGTATAATAAACACTTAATATTAAATACTGAAATTGATCATATATCGTGTTTCGATGGTTTCATATAGTTCCAATTACGCACGTTTGTGACATTAATAATTAATTAAATCATATTTCAACTTACGCATAACATATCAGATACGTCACTTTGACTTTCCATATCCACTAAATGTTAAAACGGCTTTGATATCATCGCTCCTCGGGCGTAATCGGCTAATAATACACACTGTTGCGATAGGCTTTAATTTTATGTGTGAACACACGAATCATTTGCATCCAAAGTGTCTCTCTGGGAGGTGTTTCCGAACTCAAACTCGGCAATTGTAAACGGCTCGAATGGCGACATGAAAGCACAGTGTCCCGGGGGGTTGACGACCGCTGCCGTTATCTCCTTTTGATGGCCATACGCACACCCACCATGTGTCCGTAGTATGAAACGTTTACGTTATCGATCCCGGCACGGCTGATATCAATAATGGTCACCAAGAAAGCACTGTTTTAAGAAACGGTTTCACTCGAAAATTATCTATTCATTTTAAGGGCAGTTATTGTGATGAATAACACTGAATAATATTCTACATGTTTAACTATGAATTGATTAAATTTAGGTTTACCTCTTAAAAGTAAGTGTACTGATTTTATTATGCATTGATAATGATTTTAGCTGCATATCCAAACTTATTTCAATTTGAAGAGTATGTGAAATATTGCAAATTAACAATATTTGCCTCTATGCGACACAAAAGTAAATATCACTCAAGACGCTATAATGTAATTTCCGAAACGAAATTTTGTACGATCGTAAACGACCCGCCGATAAAGCAATTAACGTTTATTTTTGTTTACAAACGTACATTTACATAATCCTCTGTATTTTGAGAGATATTAAATAATGTAAAATGCGGGATATTTCCCATGAATTGTCTACTTGTAAAATATGAGGATTTTGCTATTCTTCCATGAACCTAAATAGTATATAGGTCAGAATTTTACCTTGCATCTTCAGTCCAGACATTGAATCTACTAGGATATTTCACCAACTACTGTTCAGGTTGAGTTCAAATGGTTTAAACCAAACAATAGCTTTTTACTAGCAATTCTTGTATCTTTTTTTCAAGCTGTTTTTTTTTAATAATATACATCTATTTTAGTATTTTTTTTATTTAAAATATTAGGTAAAGTAGCAAATACCTATTTATTCAACATTTTCAATAAAAAAAAAGGTCTGCCTAGGATTGCTGAGTGCTTGTTACAATAGTCTGTGTCACGATCGCCGTTAGCATCTTATGTATTAATGTAGTAATTCGTTAGTATTTGGACTGTTATTATGTTTAAATGGTTTTATTCGTGATAAATCAATTACATATTAAAATAAGTGTTATTTATAGTGCGGAAGAATGTCTCAAACTATCAAAAATGAATTTCAATTTAGTGATGACTATTATATAAATATTTTAAACGAAGCTTTGGAACAATTAGAAATGTCTGAAGTTGTTTTTGATGGTCAGATGGTCCACAACATATATTTTATAATACAATCCAGAGGAAGAGTTTTTTTTTTCAAAACATCAAGTGCAAAAAGTTATGCGTCTCTGGTCGAATCTCTGAAGCGTCTTTTTTCATCTGCCCCTCTGACCCTCTGTGACCAATTGTCGCATTTTTTATATTGCTAGTAATACAGCTCTGTCAAATATCAAATTAAGATATTGTCTGTTGCGCATCCTTTCCAAACAAAGATTAGTTTTTCCCGGTACTTATGTGCGCTTACGAATGATTAACGTCTCGAAAGGATGTGCCAAAAGGTGGTCCGTAAAATATTTTACAATATTTAACGCAATTGCTTGGTCTCGAGATATCTTATTGCTAGGCCTTACTTGAAAGTTGAATTGGTTTCTCTTCTCATTTGTTTTAAATGATCGTAAGAATGACCTCTAAATTAATTTTGCAGCTGGTTAAAACTAACATTAATTCAATAGCAATTCTATTTGGCATAATTGGGCAGCTTTAATTGAAGTAAAATACCTTTTGGTTATGAACCTTTTATTTAAAAATGCATTTCTGCTGAAATTCTCTGTAATGTTTTTAAAATCAAAACTGCGCTACCTCTGTTTGTATATCAATCTTTTTTCAATAGCTATTAAATTTTGTATGAAATTTAAAAAATCTGTTACCAAGAAAAATTTAATTTAAGCTTATGAATATATATATATATATTTAGAAGTTTGTGAAGATTTGGGTAGCATAAATTGCTTACAACAAGTTGTTTGAGCTGTTATGTTAAAATATCGCATATTGAATTGTCTGAGTGTTAGAATTATAGCAGAACAAACTATAATTAAAATACATTTTATAATTTTTTTACAGTGGCGATGAAAATATATAAAATTAGTGCTCAAAAACTCAATTGGTAAGAAATTAAATAAAATGATAAATAGTGGCTAAGTTTCCACAGAAAGCATTCCTAAGCTTAAAATCAATGATTATGATTTTAACGACAGTTTGAAAATTGTTTGTATTTTTCAATTTTTAAGACAGACAATCAGATTAATTGCAAAATTATTTTTAGTATTATTCGTGATTATAAACATCTTTATATTTCCATAGCTTTCCGACAATACCTTCCCAAATTAGTCCCGACTTAGCTACTTAGCGATTTACATCTCTCCTTTAAGTTGAAATCCAAACTAAAGGAACATGAAAAACATCCAAAAAATTGTAACTAGTTAACACAACAGACAGTAGAGTAGTGTAATAATTTTGGAACTACTGTGTGATTTCCCTGCTCAACCCAGCTAGTTACATTTAAATTGGTTTTAAACCTGCCAATTTTATCCCTCTATTAGCTAGTCAAAATGTTTAATAGAAGGTTGGTTAAACTGGGGTCTTCGAGCCCAATATTATATTTAAATAAAAGCTTAATTCATACTCATAGCTCAGTTTTTGAAATTGCAATTTGCTCTTAAAATACTATTATAATGTTTACTTTCTATATTTAAGTAGTATATTCCGGCGTACAACATTAAGCGTATTCGAATTACTGTACAAGGTGTTATTGTTGATCTTCCTACCATGATTGATATTAGGACTTAGTGTGTTGTTTTGTTTATTTTCAAGGAAACTCTCAAATATAGAAGAAAACATCGGGGATAATGTGAAAACTTCAATACTTGGAAACAAACGAAAATCTGCTCGAGTAAGCACTTTAAATCCTTTCGCGAAGCTCATGAAAAGCATTCTTTTTCCTCAAACGTATTTCATACGTATACATGCATGTAGGTATTTATTATATGTACACATACATACATACAAATGAAATAGTATTATATATAATCAATTCATAATTAAAGTATAAATTGTGGACGCTGTGATGAAGCTACAAAATAATTATACTATATTTTAACAAAGCTCTCTAAATATTGCTCTTTATTGTTAAATTATTATATGCGTACATACTTTTGAATGCTATATAAACATTTCCGAATTGTAAATTTAGAATTGAGAGAGTTTCGTCGTTTAAATAAAGTTCAACAGAGATCAAACATTCCTGGTTGCTCGAAACGAAAAGTTTACGATCAATATATGCTACCGACGATGACATACAGTAGTGAAACTTTGAAAATAATAGATGAGCTTTACACACACACATGAAGTGGAAAGCAATCGAACTGAAGCGAAATGATATATATCCTTTCTCACTGCATGTTGAAACTTTTTTCATCATTAGCTTGAGAACCGAATTTCGTTTCGACTTTTGAGATTAGGATCAGTTAAACGGTTTCAAATTTGATTTGATTTCATGTTTTTTTTATTGAAAACTAATAACCTATATTTGGAAATGCAGATGGATAAATTGGATAAGCGATCTAAAGAAAACTTTTAACTCAATCTGTGTATTAAAATGTATGTGTCACGAACAATATTTGTGTACACTTATAAGTTTATATTAATTATTATTATATTGTATCAATTTGTATTATATATTTGGTTGATTTTATCTAAAATAATTCAATGCTTACATTTATTTATGTACAACCATTGAAAATATTTTGCTGTACAGTAGCTCATATTAAGTAAATGTATAGTAAAAATGCGAATCGCGTAAAAGTTTCACATGAAAATAAACTTGTTCCATAATTTCTTTTCTTACTTAACATTTTAACACACAAAATACGTCACATAAACACCGCAATGTATTATTATAACGCCCCGGACCACAACCATTCCAGATTAAAATTCAAAAATAACACCTTCAGGTGCTGGATCTACATTTAGTTTACAAAAAACCCTTTTTACTATTATCCCGCGTTATAATCATTATATTTTATGGAATATTATTTTTGAAACAACGTTGTTTTTATTACAGTTATGATTTTTGATGGCGTAATATTTTACTTGATATTATCATAATAAATTCTGAAACGTTCCAGAATTACCTTCATATGTCAAATTTTTTTTTTTTTTCATTTCAGGATACGATCTAATAGAATGGCTTATGGAACGACTTGGGATTGAAGAGTCAGGTAAATATTAACACTTTCTAATTATTAATAATGTAACAAGCAATTATTTATGCGACTTTTCTCGTCAATATACTATGAAAAAACATATATTTTAAAACTTACTTTAAATTATTAAATTTGCATAAAATGCTATTATGTATGTAAATGTATATATTTAATGTTTTATTTTATATAAACTTTGTCATTAAAAGACGTTAAAAAATAGACATCGTGTACAATTTTGACAAAGATGTTTTTCTATCGGAAATGGAGCTATTAGTTTTAATGGAAAGGCTTTGTCTCTCCTACATAATCCACTGTATATGGCTTTTCGTTTCTGCAGAACTACAAATTACGCTTATCTTTAAATTTTTTTTAAATATAAATACAGAAACTTACAGATGAACCACATTTTAATGATATGCTGAAACTTCAAAATTTAATCACGATTTTGTATTCACTAACATTTCAACAATATTTTTTAACATTCAAGTTAACACAATACAGATAAATTTGCATATGTTTATTTATAGCAATACTACATTTATTACAGGTAACGGTTATTTGCCTTAGGGTATTAATTTAACCGTTTGAACCTTTAATTAATACGTAGTTAGTCACAGTCAAACATTTACTTGGTTCCAAGAGATTACATATACATGTTATTTTAATATTAAATACACAACGTTTGTCAATATTATTTTTTTGCTTGCCAGTGGAGGCGCTAAACCTCGCCAACCAGCTGTGTCAATATGGCTACTTCTTTCCCATCGCCGACTGCAAGCTCCTTGTAGTGAAAGACGACTCTTCACTCTACAGGTTCCAGGTAAATAATTAAATATACATTTCATATTTTTGCGGCTTCTCCTTGAGGATTTACACGTGGATTGTCAAGATCACTGTGGTGCTCACGACTGGCTTAATGTAACTCACAATATATAAAATTGCCAACCCCGCTTAAGGACAACCCTTTTCAGAGGGACGTTTTTCGACTCTCAACACACACGTAAAGGATACGCAAGGATACTCGTTTCACAATTGAACAGAATGTGCCAAGCTCGTGTATAGAATTATAATAATCTTTGACCCGTGCGTGGTGAATTCATTTCATGGAATTGGTTATATAAGTAAAATAGAATTTATGAATAATTTTATTTATATTTTTTCATACTAATGACACAGAAGTAAAGTACATCAGATTAGGTTATCCTACATGTTTTAGGTTAGGTGTACGCAATTGTATATGAATAACATTTTTGTGTTAAAAATATTATGATACATTTCTATATTTCTCAATATAGTTATATTTCACTTTGTACCCTTGCTCAAAGGCACTTCGTTACCCGCTTTAATGTCAGATATCGTCATTAGTTTTAAGGTCAAAAGTTAATGTTTTTGTAGTTGACTTAATTTATTTATTAGCTATTAAAATATATTATTTTCATTTATACATAGATGTCTACATATATTGTAAATATTACTATATTTGCTTTTATATTATTCTATTCAATGAAGGTAGATTTATATATTTAGAAAAAAGTTTTTAATTTTAATTAATATGGATTTTTTAATGATTTTTTTCTCAATTTTCTTTTTTAATATTTTTAATTTTTTTACATAAGATAGTGTATTAATTTGCCCTTGAAACTTAGTCAAGATGTTTATAACAGCTATTTTTAGAAAGTGCTATGTCGATATGTATAAAATTACATTAGTTATCGTGTATAACATATATACAATTTTTTTTATTCGCAATGATTTTTTTGGTGGAGGATTGTGGAGAAAATTGTCTAACGAACTTAGCCAAGATTTTTTTAACATGGGTTTTTAGAATGAGTTTCATGAATCATTTAAACTATGATAGTTTTTCTTTTCGTAAAACTCACATAATAAAATATATATAGTTTTATTTTTATTTTAAATCATTTTTTACCCAATGTATTTTTTCTAGGGTTTTTAACGAAATATTGAATATTTTATTTTTTGAACAACCGTTATTTTCGAACATAATGGCGGATAAGGCTGGCTAACGAATTTAGCTGATATTTTTATGAGGTCTATTCTTAGAAAAAGGGTCATGTCTATATGATTAAAACTACGACAGTTAACGTCCCATAAATTTCCTCGCATCCTATGCATATATTATTCAAATTTTATTTTATTTTTCTCTTGTAACCTAACAAGCATAAGCCTAATTCATTACAACGGTACTAACTCGGTGAGTCGATCAGATATTAACCACCAAACAAAAAGTCAAAGAATCAATCTCACTTTGTAGCTAATAGTGCATTTTATAAATAAAAATTCGAGTCTGCTGCCGTGGCTCGAACCCGCGACGTCTGGGTAACTAGTCCAGACTTTCCAGACAACACTATTCTGCTGTATAAAATTAAATATGCGTCTTGAGTTTCTCTGCAATACATGATTATATAATATTTCATAATAAATCTACGTAATTTTAGTTTATATATATGTTTAAAATATTATTACTTTTTATAAGTAATTTATAGCAAAAAGTTGAAAACTTATTTATTATTTTCTTAGCAATTAGTTGTAAAAAATGTATTTAAACGTATTCCTTAATCTTGGGTATAAAGACTTTTAAACCCTTTTTTATAGTCGGCAGAAAATTGTTACTATATTAATTTATTACTTTTTTTATTTCGTTAAAAGTAGTGACTGTAAAGTTCTGGAAAGCAAAATCAGAAAATCACAGCGAATTTGTAATAAAACATTAACAAATATTTTTTTTGTTATATTTCTTGATTGTGTATAACAACTACAAAAAAGCTAATTTTTAATTATATATACAAAACTTCATTTGTAAAATTATATTAAAAATATAATAATACATTTTTGTTTGACAAAATATTTTTTTAGTAAGTCCAAGACGTTTAGGGAATAATCAAATAATATATTTCCAATTTTTATAGTAAATATTTCTGTCGTTAAAAATTCTCGATCGCTTTCTGTTGATGTTGGCGTGATTGTGAGCAAAGATTTAGATTTCGAGTCCGTTTTCCAGTTGATTTAAAAATCTTAAATTTGTTAAATGTAATGTCACTTTGCTTCTCTTCGATTATTTCTAATTTGTCGCTTAAAACTACATAAAAAAGGGTGATTGTCAACGAGCTTGCCTAGCACAGGGATGATCTTGGTGATAGCTATAAAGAGCTAGAAAAAATTATGTGGGATGGTGCTCATCTATTTTAGGTGCACATTATATCTGTTTTTTTAATGTTAATTACATAACGTTCAGTTCAGATTAATACTAATAAAAAACGTCACATTATTGAAATCGTCATCAGTACTAGCTTTATTAATTATATCAGTTTCTGATTCCAAACTAAACTATTTTAAATTAGCAAAAAGTCGTTTTTTATAATATTGCCTTTTATTCAAATATATATTTTTAGGAAAAACTTTTCTACGTATATTTAATTAATGAGCTACTTTATTATTTTTTATTTTTAGTAATAATTTTTGTACAGAGAACTTTTTCAGTATAAAATCATAAAAAGTCCAGTTTTGCGTTGTATGCTTCAATTACTTGATAAATAAAATAATCATGGATTACTTTCTTTGTTGTCAACTTTGGCGTTTGTTTCAAAGTTTCTGAAGTATTGTCATATTTTAAAATATATTTCTCACTTAACATGTAGTTTCAAAACGTAAGGTGTAACATAGTCAATTTCAAAAGGTAATCTTTTTTGATTGCCCATCAATATACCCACGTCTCTATCTTGCTCAATTTTCATTGATCACCAATAGCGTCCAATTCGTTTAATAAATAATCAATCTGCGCCGGTCCGGGTACTAAATCAAAACACCTTTATTTGCGTCACGCCCAATCGACCGCCCTCTCCCCGAAACAGAAATAAATCACGTTGGGAATGTTGCTAGAATCGGAAAGCCTCCTCTGACAGTACACACGCTCGGGTTAATTTCCTGCTAGTCCTTCAGTAGACCGGTTCGGCTCGAAATTGAATTTCCTTCAGGATTTGATTTCTCCGCTCTTTTGTCTGTCTAATGTCTTAACGGGCCATTGGATCGCCGATGTCCGATTTGCTACACTCCCTCCTTTTTGACTCTCCCTCTCTTCATCTCCAGACATGACAAGATTAAAATTAGTGATGGGGCGAAATTAATTTTCGGCTATACCCTTACTTACGATTTTTAATTTTGCTCGTATGTAATAACCAAAAGTCTTATATTGCAAATAACTTTATCCATTCAATATAAACATCAACTCTAATCGAATGCAATCCCGCAGGATGTCTCCGTCACACGATATCCCATTAAGCTCGCTTGTGCCAAATCAAATTTTACGCATGCATAATATTTTAATGCTTGAAATAAATACAATATAAATACTTTTTATATATTTTAATTGAGAAGCACTACTTAACAATAGCATAACTAAAAAGTAAAACGCATTGTTCACTAATTAATTATTTGTTTTAAATATTTCTATACACGCTATTAAAATGTTCTTAATGTTTAAGCGTTAGATTACCAACAGCAAATAAATAACTTATAAACTATTTATTCCATTAAAAATTAGGACAATAATAATATATAATATCAATTAGGTTTATTATTGTATCTTATTGTTTTATTGCTGGATTTATTTTTATACAACATAAAAGTAATACGGCCTTATTTTTGGTCATTTCAAATTCAAATATTTCAGGATCATGAACCATTAACAGTAAAGTTTAATTCAAGCCCTTATCGATAATGATGATCTAAATAAGAAAAAGTTGATCAGTGATATAAAATAAAGTGTGCCTTTTAGTGCCTTTTTTACTTCCACTGTTTTTTTTATGCATACACAGGTTTATGTATATACATATAAATTTGCGATTAATTCCGCAAAAAGTACGGGACGCTCAGACAATTTCCGCCCTTCTGAACATCGATGCTGTTGTCGCTGCCGGGAATTAACTTCGCCGCGTGTAAAAAGCGGTCCAGGATTAAACTTTATTAGCGACCCGGATTTAAACCCAGACCGAGCAAAAAAAGTATATTTTCCAATTCGTCTAGTGCTAGGGATAAAAAGTGCCATCAAATAAGGTTTTTTTTTTACTCGTCCTAATTTCGCTACCAGTGCTTATCGGACGTTTCTCTTTCGACAAATGATTTTTCATTGGGTATTTTTTTGCTTCTTTTTCTCTTGTCATTTTCTTCGTTTAGGTCTCATTCTTAAAGCTCATCAATGTGACGGATTTTGAAAAATGATCTCTCTTCCGTTCATACGTTGATATAATACTATATGAGATTGTAATCTTGATAGAAAAAAAGACAATGCACAATGGAGACATTGAGTTGTATGCCCCAATTGATATTCGAGTTACTGGCGTAATTAATGTTACAACATTAACATTTACAATTTGAACCTCGGTTTAAATCTATATAAAACTTAAGTTGATTCGTTCCGAAATACAAAAATATTTATATAAAAATAATTTATATGTTGTATATTTTTTATTATTTTAATTTATTTTAAAATAAAAGTAACTAATTATTCATAATAAAATATTTTTCTTTTCGTGGAACTTTGACTAGTAACTATAAAATTTCGCTTACGATTTGGCGAAAATGTGACATGGCATTTTAATTGAATAGATTCATGGCTTGCACTGATAGTCTTTATCATAAGGTACTCCACCCCGAAATTTTTCACTGTTTCCCACATTTGACAGATATCCATAAACTTATTTGAAGTGAGGCGCTTCTGAAGTTCTCTCTTTTTTTCCTCAGACGAGAAGAAAGAGGTAATGTTTTTTATATATGTATATTATTTATTTCATATTTAATAAAAAATACATTTGTACATAATATATATTATATATTGCAATACAAGGAACTGGTTCATAACCATTTTCTTGTGTAGAAATAAGTTCTACAAATCAATAAAATAATATAATTTTTTATTATTTGTTTAAAGTTTAATGATAATACAACAACTTTTGCAAATAAAGAAAAAAAAATAGAATAACGATACAATATATAATTATTACAATTGGTAAAGCTATACATAATCAAAAATACTAAGAGAAGGTCAAAATAATCAGCAAACTAAAGCTATTAGTGCTTGAATTTGAATATCCTAAAACCTAGCTATTAGACCTTTTGATCGAAGTATTTTTTTATGTATTTGTTAAATTTAACGCTTTTTTTTCATATTATAGAAGCGCCTTCCTCACTTTTAATAAATGGAGGTAAAGACTGTCGGGTGGTTGTAAGCATAATGATTTCGATTTTGTCTAAAAGAGGCTGAGTATCGCCATGGTGATATAAAAAGATCGATGTTAGGATCTATGTTTCAAATCGTTCAACAATTAAATTCTATTCTATATATATATCATACATAATCTGAATTTTATTTATCAATTCTTACAGCTATTTTTTATTACCAAAATAACTTGGCTCGAATATTCTACTTCATCTGTTCAATGGTTAATGATCTGTTAACATACACCCTTTTTAAGATAAGAAACATTTATATTCATAAAGAAAATTGTCAAAGGCTTTTAAATCTGTTGAACAGGAAAACATTTTTTACAGTAATTACCATAAAAGTTTTATACTGTGCATTGATCACATTCTCAGAGTGGCAACTGGCTTGTTAAAAAAATGTGTTGGGTTGTTATAACGTTCGAAATTAGTAAGTATAGCTCTTCTATTGTAGTATTCAAAAACAATTATCATCTCTATACATCCAATATGGCCCACCCTGTATAATAAATTTATTTAAACAAACATTGAAATAAACAACACTCGTATTGCTCTGAAAAATATATATAATTCAATACGTCATTGAGAAAGTCCACAGCTGCATAATTTGTAATAAGTAATTTCTGTAATTTCGGCAGTTACGGTATTTTTTATTATGTTGTATTTGATAACTTGTTTGTCGGATTTTAGCTTAACTATGACTGATATATATTTTCTAAAGATAATAAGATAAATTTCGCAAAACAACTGAAACATGGCACAATGTGCTATATATACAGAAACGGTATATCGTAAAAAATTATTTGATGAAATTTTTCATTTATATCACTGAAAATATCAATAAATAGTTTACGAATAGTTGGACAAATATTCGATTAAAAAATAGTTTAAAAAAACAGGCGTATATATGTTTTTATTTATCTTATTATTTTAGTGCCTCATTCGTTGAAAACATTCAGGTTACATTTCTATTTTATAATAATTCCCTTAAATATGAGTTCTTTTCAAGCCACTCCATAGTTTTTTTATCCAAAGTGTTCTTTATGTTCCTAGTCTTTTTTTCATCGTATCTTGCCTTTAATGATAATGTATAAAAGTTGCAGTTTTTCTTAATGAATAAAATCATAATTAATGTTTTTATTGCCTATGTTAATTCTCAATCTTTCATTATTCCCGACATTACATTCACAGCTTTAAATTTTTCATCCAACTGATACATGTATTTGTAGATCTTAATTTCAAAAGCTATATGAGCGTACGCGTTTCTACTTAGTATAAAATAGCAGGGAACAAGTTCAATTTTTCTCTAAAAATGTACTACTTCAGTTCATAGAGAATATTATATATGTGTTAAAAACATTCACATTCTGAAAAACAAGGATCATAATTACGTGATTGTGATTTTTTTATACTATCTGGTCAATTATTGTAATAATAATAATGTGTTGTTAAGGATCTCAAGATTTTATTTATTATAATTATTTTGCAGTTTAAATTAATAAAAATTATTTTGTAATATCTAGCTCTAAAACGTTTTACAATGTTGTCTGGTGAACCAGTGCCGGTTGTCAACATCACCATTAAATTTAAGGAGATGGATAAAAAAAAGGGTAGTGGTACGTCGCGCTCCGTGTACCTAAAATCATTTTCATGAAAAGAACGTAAAAGACATTTGCAAATAAAAATCAGCATACAATTGCATCAAATCAAACAACAAGAATCAAAATTTGACATTTCCTAAGTAGCGCGAAAATCAATAGGCCTTACAAAAACACTCAAACGCCCAAAGATTTTTTCTGGGTGCCATGAGATGACAGTGCTGCTCCATGAAGCTCCACTCGTTAACCTCTGAAGAGCGGTCTATCCCATAAATCATGAGTGGCCACACTTGTATGTTCTAGGGTCGACTAGTTGAGAACAGGATTGATGGAGGTCGACCGCTTGTATTTAAATATTGTGATAGGACAATAAAAAAGCCAATTTTATGGTGCAAATATTCAAATGTATACTATCTTCGATAGCTTTCTTAAGTTTCAATAAAACATTTGCTATTATCAAAGATGCCACGAAAGCTGTCGTAGATTATTCAGTAAATTTGATGAGAGAAGACTGTTGACGAGACAATTGTGACTTATTGTCGCACTTTATTTTTACGCAAATCAATACCAGGTGTATAATTAACGGTTCGAAAATGTCTTTTATCGTTGGCTCTTTTCGAAATTGATACACTTGAAGTGCAAATAATTGAAATAAATTTTACATTTGAGATAATTAAAAAATAATATTTTCCCTATTCATTGTGATAATGATACGCTTTTTTTGCGAACTTGCTGGAATTACTTATTGGGGCAATTAAAAATTAAAATACAAAGAAATATTTAAATAAATATATATTATTATTTCATTTAAAAGTAATTTAACGAGAGAATCCTGCCACTGAAAGAAGACAACGCGGCAGTTTTTAATGAATTAAAAATCTAGTTATATTTAATATTGAAAATCACATTATTTCATGAAAGAGAATATACGTATTTATTTACATATTAACTGTATCCACTGCAATCCACTGAATTAAAACTGGTTTGAACCCTTAATGGCCATATATAGTCACACTGGCATCCAAATACTCGCCTAAATTCATTACCCAGTTCTTGGGTATATTTCCATAAATTAACCGGCTAACTTTTTCCACTTTTATATACTGCTATAATTTATATTATATACTAAAATATTAATATTTTCGTATTTTGCTCAACTAGTATTTAAATATAAAAATAAAAAAATAAAGCAGATGTATAAAGGTTAATATTTTATTTGATCAAATTATTCATGTACACACATATCGTTTAAATAAACAAAGTACATAAGACTTTAAATATTTTTTTACTTTAAATATTTATAAAATTTTATTTATTTAAAATTTTTTTTTTTTTTTTTATTTGCCGACACGCCAAACATACAAAAATATTTTTTTTATGATAAGATATGCTTTGTAGACAATGTACTGTGTGTTGTTTTCAAAAGTTGAACCAAATCGATTAACAAATATATTCACAAATTAATCACAATGTTTTAGACTCTGTAACATCGGGTTGATGTATAATAGTTATTAATCGAACCTATTGCATTTAGACTCCCGCTGTTATATTTCTATGTTTGTGTTACACTATTTGACTAATTGCTTAATTTGTATCCCATTTGAGCAGTCGCCGTACTATTGGCCGTGGCAGCAGCGCAGTCCCGGCGCGGGGGGCTCGTCGGGGGGCGGAGGGGGCGGGGGTGGTACAGGGCCTCCGCTCCCGCCTCCGCCCCCCGCTCCCCCGCCGGCCACCCACCCTGACAACGTGGAGTATGCCATCTACCTGTGCAAGCGCAGCAAAAGGAACCGCCAGCGCCACGTGCTCGAGGAGTACGAACAAGAGGCCCTGACCAGCCTGAAACGTAACCTGCAGGCCAAGTGGGACTTCATCAACATGCACGCCAATGAACAGGTACCTACCGCTGATTACCGCCACAAAGGGTTGCAGTTTCGCTTTGAAAGCTCAACTCGCTAACCCTAAAAGCGATCCGTTTAGAGGAACGATATATACATAGTATAATATATGTTCATTTTATACCATAATATGCCATACCGTTCCATAAATTGCTCTAAAATCTATATACATGCAACTTGAATTCACCAAAATTTATAAAGTTAAATGTGTGCAATTGGCTATTTCTATATATTTTCTATATATATTTACCTAAGCTGCTTTCGTCTGCATGAAATAAATCCAATAAATTCACAGATCATATCTTGCTAAATTAAAAACGACCCATTCGAATTTGTATCACATAATAACCGAATATAAAATTTATATTTTTAGTCTCTGTAGTTCCTCTACTTCCTGTTTTTAAATTATTATATCATACAACGTCTAATATTTTATTCTTGTCTATTGATATTTTTAAACTTGTTCTTGTTACACGACCGAAGACGAAGCTAAATTTCGTTGGAGTTAGGTAGAGTGCTTTTTTGGGATTACAAAAAATAATAACTGGCAATAGCTTTTGCGTCAAACCTATATTAAAGCAATATATGTTGTTCATATTTTTGATGAAATTCACCATTGTTAGCTATGGGATATGGGAGGGCTTGCGTAACCCGTCTGCTTCGCATTCGAATCTTCACAAATTTTTCCCGTGCATTGTCTTGATGGAAGAGCATTTTCTTCTTGGCCAAATATGGACGTATTTTCTTGATTTTTTTACTCAACCGGTCCAATAAAAATGCATAGTAATCTTCATTTATCGTTCACCTTTTTTGCATCACCTTGCCGGCCTTGCCTTCTTTGGAGCCGGATCGTTTTCAGAAACCTACTGTTTCGACTGTTACTTTGTCTCTGGAGTATAGTGGTGGATCCATGTTTCATCAACAGTTATGTATCGACACGGAAACTCGTTAGGATGGCAACGGAAAAGCGCCAAACCAGCCATTGAATCGAGCACACGATTGCGTTTATTCTGCACTGTGAACAAACACGGCACTATATCGCCGACATATTTTTCATACCCAATTTTTTGTGCAAAATTGAAACCATGTGATATGCCTATGGCCTCAACAAGTTCACGCACTTTAACTCGTCAATTACTCAAGACCATATCATAGATTTGGTCGATCATTTCTGGCGTAGTTACCTCAAGTAGACGTAGTTACCTCAAGTAGATGTATGACCACGCTTAAACTCGTTCAATCAATTGTGTACAATTTTAAACGCCGATGCAGATATGCCATGAGTTTAATCCAACTCGGCTTTATTTTTCCTTTTAAATGAAAGTGTTTAATCACTACACGAAACTCGTTTATTTCCATTATTCGAAAATAACAAAGGTAGTATGCTCCAATCGATTGTAAAAATGAAAGAACGTGATGAAAATGTCTGTCAATTTGACGGTAGTCTATTGATCGATTTTCTATTGACTTATTGACCTACCCTCGTAATGTAAAACTGCTGTCTTTTTTGCTCATGATTTTGAGTAAATATATTAGAGCAGTCGAAACAGTTTCAACCCGGAAGTGCGAGTTATATGTGCAGAATACGTAAGGATTTGCTATTTTTAATGATTCAACTGGGTACAATAAATGTCGGCCATGATTCAAATTTAAAGTATTCGAGTTTGTAACAATATATAATATACAACTTTATTCGGATAACCCTAATTTTGTGGTGTTGATAATGGTATTTATTTTTAGCTTAGTCAAAGCCAATTTCGTTTTAAATTGATATATAGCACCTATTTGGCGATTTAGCAAAGAAGTGCATATGTTACAATATGTTAATGTTATTGTAATCCTTTATATGAAAGATGTAAAATAGGCTCTTGTTTTTAATTTAATATGTTACAGGTATTCCTTATCTAACTGTTAAACGATTAAAATATATTATATAATAACGATTAAAATATTTAGGGTTGAATAGTACTCTATATATTTTTTTTTAAATAAAAAATATATATGTATATATATATTTAAAATAAAAAAACTGAATATTGCAAATATGCAACGTTATAGAAATAAGTTATTTATAAAGCCATATAGAAATAACATTACAGTTTAGAGTTTGTGGAAAATTTGTAACAATATGAAACGAAGGGTTAAGAAATGTTGGGACTAGTCAATGTATTTAATTTAGATGTTGAAGTGAAAGGTATTAGCTGGCCATACACGCGCGGGCATATTCGACAGATCTGTTCGTCGCGGGTGCCTAGCGGACAAATCCAATCGTGTGTAGTGAAAAAAGACACATATTTGTCTATCCGTCGTCTATCCACTGTCCGCGCTCAAAACAAACGAATCGATAGGCTCGATAGGATTTTAATTCCAATTTATAACCATAGTTTAGGTCTTCCTAGATTTTTCTTAGCTCACGGGTGAATATGGTGATGATTAATATAAGATTTTGCGATGTTTTGTTGCAGAACCGAAAGTTTTAAGCACAGGCACACTTAAATCTCAAAATCAAAACTAAGTAATGTACAAATTACATTTAAATATCAAAAAAACAATATTCCGTTCGCTGATCGAAATAAATTAGCTAATCCTGTAGATTTAAAAAAAAAATTTACTCGTGAACAGCTTCTATTTTCGACTTTATAAAATAAATATTCCGTCAAAATTCAATATCTTAAAATCCATCAATGTCTCTGTCGCAGACTTATTCCGTGTGTATGTACGCGTGCATAGATACGTATTTTTGCTTCCGTTTTTACATTTGACAAAAGCTCCGCTCGATTTGAAAAAAGGTAGTCCGTTATCGTTATTGACAGATCAACGCACTGACAGATGATTGACAGTCTTCACAAGCTTTATGTAACATAGCGTCAGCCCAATGAGGAGGATCGCTAAAAATGTTTGACATACATACAATTCACAAAGTAAAAATATATAAACGTAACGAAATCGAGAGCTCAAGCATTTATTTAAATTTCATTAAATTTACCATTATGTAAAGGATGATCCATTAGGAATTTAATATTATTAAAATGAATAATAACTATTTTGTGTAAATTATCTAACTGCTCTTACTATTTTCAGCCGAAAGCAAAATTTGCAGTTTTATATATATATGATGGATTTTAACTTACTTTGTTTTAAACATCAAGTTTCGGCCGGTCTTTATTTTTATTTTTTATGTAATCTTCCTAATGGATCAGCCTGTGTGATGAATGAATTTAATTTAAATAATTTTCCCCTAGGGGGAGAGCTTTGAGTGTGATCGTTCTCTGATTGAGCATATTAAAATCATCGTCACTTTCTAGCTCCGGATCGTTTGACGTGTTGGCAATTCGTTTTCCCAATGACACCGCTCTGTGTTATACGGTCCGTGGAAATGCTCAATTCCGTGACATTATCCGCATCGTAAATCAAGGAGATAAATGGGAGTGGAATTGTATCAAAACATGAAACATGCTGGATAATGTGTGCGTCGAATTCGACAAAAGCACTCTGCGGTTAACAACAGCACGCTTTATTCAATTAACAGTAATCCTCCCAAAAGCAACGGTGAAAAAAATGCTTGTTTGTAATAATTAGCCTAAATTTTTGCTACACACCTATTCATATGAGAAGTGAGTCAAATGGAAAACTTAAATTTATTTTATTAAAATATATTTAAGAAAAGCGGTATGCAAATATGTTGCATACCAGGTTTTTGCAATATATAATATAAATGCATCTTAATTGATAATTTAATAACATAAAGTGTAACGTAAACATAGTGTGCTTTTATAAAGCTTTTATTGATTTAACTTATCTATTTCATTCTAAGCCCCATAGAATGCTTTCTTATGGCTTTCAATTGTCGATATCCTAACTAATGACGATCGCGTAATAGTTTAAGGACACACATTTATACTACACCCTTCCTTTGAATGGCCAACGGAAGATCCGCAGTGACCATAGATAGCTGAAAGAGAATGGCTCGAAGGTAGTACAATTCAGACAATTGCACCAAGTCTTCAGAGGAGAGCTCAAATGAATCAGGTCAAAATCTCATCTCAGCTTAATGGTTTGAAGTTTCCTTTGTTCGCGGCGGGAAAATCGTAGGAGAGCGATTCTGGGTAAGAATTCAAAAGCTCAATTGCATTCGAACATAATTCATTCAGTAGATGGCAGAAGAGAATCGAGAGTGGAAAACCGGTATCATAACTCTCCTTTTCGCTGCCGTCGCTTTTCTTTCTGGAGCGAGGTGCAATTTTTCCTTCTGGAGGCGGTGGCTGAGTACTGCAAATTTCCCCTCGCTTTCTACCCCTCGACGCTCTTTTTTGTATTGTTCCTGAAAATGGTTTACACTTCTTTTCATTTTCAAATAAGTTGTTTATTTGTTGTATATTATACTTATAATTATACTAGGTCAACGTATGTTTCTGACAGACGCTTTAATTTTCATTCCGCAATTAATACTTATTTTGTCCAGCGCAGAAAACCCTACCTATAATAAAATAGCAAAATTTTACGCTTCTCTTTTTTAATTTTAAAAGATACCTTTTTTTTAAATTGTGTAATATAATATTATTATATTTAAAAAATAAACCTACTAAATTTATTATTATATTTTTAATTACATATAATGTAAAGTATGTCACTGATTGATTTACCAAAGAATCTTTGTTATATAAGATAAAAATAAAAACGTCTACCTATTCATCTTCATCCGTCTTAATTTGAAACCGAATACTCGCAGCCTTGTTGATACAATCGATGTTTTTTTGCCTTATCGTGTTGATTAATATATTATTTACCGTTAAAAATAATATATGATATACAGAATCCAAATTAAATAAATAGCTTTACTTAATCAATATATAGTGAATAACAATATAACTCATATCTTAACTAAAAATATTTTTATTGCGCTCTACAACATTTGAAAATGGCATTTTAGAATAACTAGTGAATGTAAAAAAATAATATAAAACTTATTTTATTTCTTTTAATTTGTCTTAGAACTTTCCAAAATACAAACTAAGCCAACTCATCTCTCAGGGTAAAATAAAATTTGCTTTGATATATGAGTGTTTTGAAATACAAGCACGTTTCCGGAACAAGTTATGCTCGTTAACTGAGGTTTTATGTATTTAATAAGTGCAGTTATATTTTTTATTTATTTTACTATTTCCTATATTAATATATCTCACATAAAAGAGGAATACTCATGCCTCATATTCCTATCTAAAACTAGTTATTATGTATATAACTTAATTGCTACAAAATATTGTGTAACTAAATATACTTTGAGCTCTATTGCGCCTGCAATCCAGATCATTAACTTACGATCAAAGTTTCGTGAAACAATTAGTGCACATGTAAGCACACGGATAGTCGTTGTATTAGACCCAATAAAATATAATACTCTTTATAAGGAAGATCTAAACGCTTTTTAACCTGACTCGCCTAATTGAAAATTTCAGTCACATAATACGTAGTAGGCGTGTGCGGTTTAGTTTCGTACATTTCGGAGGCCTAACGAGCTAATTCTACGGATATCTCCATTTTAACCCTCCGTTAGTCACAATACTCTCGATCCACCTTCTACTTTTGCTTATTTACATAATTACTATATAATACAACGTTAGAGTTTGTATGTTTTTTTCATACATTTAATATAGCTAACAGTTGTCGACCTCCGTCAAAGCTTCGATTTTTAAAAGTCACTATTATTACAATTGTACAGCACAAAAGTAAATTTCACGTAAGATTCCATAATGGGACTTCCGAAACGAAATCCTATACGATCGTAAATGACCCGCCGACGAAGCAATTAAAAGTGATTATTTTTTGTGTATGCACGTGTTTAATTATCCGTTAGCTACAGCACTTTAAGAATAACAGGTGCATTTACGTAATCCTCTGTATTAGAAAAAAAATTTTAATGAAAGATACAAAATATTTTTTATATATTGGCTCCTTGAAAAATGGGATTTTGCTTTTCTCCCATCAATCTAAAAAGTAGTATTGTTAGAAATTTTCCTTGCATCTTAAATTTAGAGTTACACTACTAAAATTTATCTCAAGATCACACCTAGATCTTAACTCATATGTTGAGGTGGATTCGAAATAGGTCTTACATCAAAAACTTATATGTATTTTTTTAATAATTTAGAGATGATTTTTTATTTTCTATTTGAAACATTAGTATCATATAACGAGTAAACAAATCACATAACGAGAAAATTTATATGACATCTGTAGTTTAAAAAATTGTCTGACTAATTAGGTTATTTGGCCGATGTATCGGGTGCTTGAGACAATAGTCTGTGTCGTGATCGCCGTGAACATATTTTGTATTTCTGCAGTTATTCATTATTATTTGGACTGTACTTATGTTTTACCTGTGTTTAATTTAATAGATGTTAAAATGATAGTGCTATTTTTTTTAAACATATAGTCAAAAAAAATGTCTCAGACTATCAAAAATAAATGTAGTGATAATAATGACTATTATATGAATATTTTAGAACAAGTAGATATATCTTAAGATGTTCTTGACATAACTGATTTTTCTGTATCATTATATATACTATATATATATAATGAATTTTAATCCGCAGAAAAATATCTTTCCAAGAAATTAATTGCGATTATATGGATTACAAGCGATAGTGAAGATCATGAACAAAACTTATTGGTTACATTAAGCCATGAACTATCATAGATTAATCTAACCAATAAGTTTTTTAACGGAATGTTTTTAAATAGACAAATTTCTATGCATTAAAAATTATAATTAAATGATAGTATTTTTTAGAGTAATCGTACATATGGATATTATTTATGTTTTGAATATGGAATTTCGTTCTACAATACAATTTTTGTTAAAATATTATATAATTCGTAAAGGTTTTTTAAATCATCTGTGTACTTAATTTGGAACATATATTTAATAACAGCTTTAACAAAAACGAGAACCATAAAAACCGCAGAAGAAGTCGAGAAACGACGTATTATTTCGAAACTTGAGAAAAATATAAAAGGATTGTTTCAGAAAGTATTACGTAATTTTCATAATTCCAAAAATTATTTTTTTAAATAAATGTCTTATATACACTTTAAAGAATCAGCATTATTTAAATTTTATATTTACATAAAACCTATTTTTACCTTGTATTTCGCTAAGCATAAGTATTGACAAATTCACTGAAAATGGCTTCAAGTTCCTGGAATATCTTTGGAATGCAAAGAGCTAATAAATAATATACAACAATATTTGTATATATTAAATATTTATTTATCATCTCTTTATTTAAATCTAACCACTAAGTTTTAGTTATTTTGAAATAAGTATACTATGTGATTTCTATTGCATAGTATATCGCATAATATTTAAAAAGTAGCTAGTATATTTTTATATTTTCTGTATTAATATTCTAAATTGTTAAAAAATGTTACATATTTAAATAAGGGTTGTAGTACAAAACTAAGTCCCCAATATCACTGTAAATCATTTTCTTGTTATTGATCCCGGTTAAGCTGTGATGGTTTTAATACATAAATTTGGGAATGCTTCACCCGAAAATCTATTTATTTTGCATTGTAACGATATATAAATTATTTGAGGTTAAAATATGTGTATTTCATGCTATTTCTATTTACTTGAATACACTGATTGCAAGCTGCAACGTTCTAAACACTTTTTAAGACGTCAGAATAAACTGCTTCATTTTGTTCTAAAAATCGTTTTACTTTGAGAACAGTTTTCACTTTAAGTGGTTCAGTTCCAAGTCAGGTTAATGAATTTTATATATCAATATAAAATGCAACAACAGTTTAATGAAAGTTATTTTTCTATCAGTGCATTAGATGTAACAGTTTCATAGTGGAATAAATTACAACATAATAGTTTCCCAATTGTCTTATGTAAAATATTTTTTTAGTATAGTGTTTTTATTTTATATTTATCGACAAGATGATTGATTGGAATTAATAAATACGATAGAAATTAAAAAAGGTCGTAGAATCTAAAAATGTTAGCTCAATAAATTGCGCTATATAGTGGTTGAGCTATATTTAAATACTATTCTTTCTGAATCTTCGCATATTATATGATGGCGATTTATCTCCTTGTTTTTGTATTATTTTACGATCATTCGAAGAACTATTTAAAAATAACTATAAAAAGTAGATCATTGCAACATGACAGACGTTAGCCTAATGCATCAATATAGTGAGACACAATCAACAACTACTAGTCAGTAGTAAGACACCAGAATAAAATCAGTTTCTAAATCAACGACGTCTATTTTAATAAATTTAAACTATTATTACAGCTTACATGGCCTAAATCAATTTTATTTTAGTTGTGAATCCGTGAGATTAGGAAAATCTTTAAAAACCTGATCTGTGGCGATCGATCCAAATTATGATTATCACTAATTTTAATCTCGCAAAATTTAAAAACAAAAGGAATTTGACTCAAGTCTTTCTGATATTAATCAGCGTCTTATATATTAGTTTATCGTATTATTAGTCAAGATGATGTTTTATGTAAATAACTAAAAAAAATATTAAAATTAATGTAATAGATTACGTTGCGACTAACTAAGGGTTAAGTATGGTCCCTTGAGTACACGCTGCGAATGTATAATAATCCGGACGTTATATTAATTTGGCGACGGCAACGTTCAAGTGCAAAATTTGCATAGTCATTCGCCGATTATGTAACGCCGTATTATGTGTTTAAAAATTTAATTATTCGCCCCGGCGCGTTACTTTCGACCCGGCTTTGTTCGGGCGCTCCTTTATATTACACACAATATACGCACATACTATATTACGGTGTGAAAAATGCGCATCTTGTTTCATAGCGAATTTTTATACGATGTTTTATATTATGTATGTGTGCTCTTCTTTTTTTCGTTCGTCGAGGCGTTACCCAAATTGTATTTTTCACAACAATAAAATAGTAAACGTACCATCGAGACGATGGTACGTTAAGCTGTTCTTTGAATTCTAGCAGAAGGCTCAACACTCTCCGAAACGAATTTGAATAAATATATTGTTGTACTTGAGGGGCTTATATTGAACAATGTGTTACATAATGGGGTATCGTGTCGCATAATACGTGGACTCGCTAGTGACGAAAAACGAAGAAAAGTGCAAAATAATCCTACTTAAGATAAAGATATTATATATGTATATATGTACATTCACACAATAAAATAATATTTATTATTTTTATAAATATAGTATTTTATTTTCTTTATGAACTTTTACCAGGTATATGCCTCGTTCAAAGTCAATAATACAGCTCTGTGTATATTGGTCCTTAACTCATTAGAATAATAATCGATATTATGGAATTTCAATACTATGCAATATTATTACAAATTAAAATTGATAATTTAGGATTTATTAGTAAGTTTATCTGAGAATTTGTATATGACATATGACTTACTGCGTCTCTGTAAAAATATTTATTAAAATGCCTCTCAATATATTATGCTCTACGTAGCGATTTATTTTATCTTTAAAATTATAACCTTGATTAACTTTAAAAATGACTATGTTTTATATCCTAGATACTATAGAAATTTATAAATTCTATGAGTTACTGTTGGATTTATTAATTTAATAAACATATATACCATACTTATTTTGCTAATAAAATGAATAAAAATATATTAACAATTCAGTATTTGTTAATCTAATTTATATACATAAAATGTACTAGAATATGTATTATATTACTATTATAAAAATTTAATATTGAATTTATATATTATATTTAATATTTTATAAATAAAAATAACTTATATAACTTTCTTTAATGACAAGAATATTTGATTAAATATTTTGAGAGGCGATTCTATAAATATTCAACACAGACAGGTGAACTTGCCAGATTGCAGTGATATGTTATGAATTTCTATAAATCCACAAACCTTCATAAAACTCACTCTGATATTACCTCATAATTTATGAATTACGAAAACGTAATGCGTCCTGTTTACGATAAGACGTTACTTAAAATCCACCATCTGAATGTAGTACCTTCTGAATCCCAGATTATTATAGCCATAACTTTCTACGTGAATGGCGATATCATGACCTTTTTGGGATACTTCTGCAGCGCTCCAACCCTCCAGGTTTATTTCAGAATTTATATTATATTTAAATAAAATAGTATTTTATTTAAATTTATTTTAAAGTATAAGCAATTCAATTTAAGTGGTAAGGCTGCCTTAAATATTCCAGGAATAAATCACTGTCTCGAAATGAATAAAACTTTGATACTACTTAGCAACATTTTGAAAATCTGTTAACAAATCTTATGTAAGCTTTTGAATCGCAAGTGTTTTATATGTGTGTGTGTACCAATAATTTTTATTTATTAAAAAAAATCATATGATCTATTTTTTATTATAAAATAAATCTTTATATGTAAATTAATGTTTAAAATAGTTTTATGCGCGATATTTTTTAGTTAGTGGTAGATGTCGATAGCTAGGGGCGGGCATCTTGACATTTCGCTCCGGAGCTTTTAGCACAAAAGCTGTCCTCGTTTCACAGCTGGCTAAAAAGGCGCGCGTGAATGTCGAGCTTTTTCCAACCGAACGTTATTTGTGACAGCTTCGGGCAACGCTGTCATTAAACTGGCAAAATTGCAGCTGGGACATGCCAAACACACACAGAAAAGCCAGATAAAATATACGGGCGCCTCTGTGCTGTAGGATAAAGAACGAATTATTTTTAACGAATCGATAAAAGGATCCTATTTACCACATAGATTTATTTGGGGAATGAATATAAACTATTGGACTAATGTAAGTGTTTTTACATATTTATATATGTTTATCAGGTAGTTCCATAAGTCTTTGCGCTTTTATAGGTTCGGGTTAAATTAATTAAAAATTAAAACGTTTACTAAATTATATATTCTCTATTTTTTCTACTAATTCTCAATCATTAATCATTTTTTTATATTTGATTCGAAAAATAATGTATTTTTGAAATTAATATATTCTTTATGGTCGTTTTTAATATTTGTTTTTGGAAAATATTATTTTTCAAATAAAAACTGTTACAGGAATATAAATATATGTCGTTTAGAGTAATGTCTGAAGAATACGGTGAGTGAGAACGGTGTTTCTAAGAAACTCTATCATCCTCTTTGATACAAGAGAGCAAGCGCTGTTTTTATGTAAATTTACCTTTCTTTAATTTATAAGGGAAGTTTTTTATGGTGTTATGGAGCATACTATGTGTATGTCGTAGTTGTTTGTCTATAATCCAATAACTCATAATAAATTAAGCTCTTCATATCACATTATCTTATTGGGGTGTAATCCTATTCTCGGGAATGGAATTGGGGGTTGATTGGCGTCCAAACACTGCAAAAGTAAAGAATCTACTTCTTATCTTCAGTAATTATTTGATCAAAAATGAATCCTTCTGTTCTAGAATTATTAATTATTAAGATTCGCTGCGCAAGATTTTCCTCAAACAATTAATAAACTTTTAAATAGCTTTTGTATCGTTAATCTTAGACCTACTTTGCTGGCAGCCATAATATCCTCACTAACAACCTCTAAAATTTACCCGCTCTTAAGTAAATATTCAGTGTAAAAATTCTTGGAATGAAATTTTTAAAACCACATTTGACACTTTCTAAATTTAATGATATCTCTGCCCATCGCATTAAAGAAGTTTTTAACTACTATTATCGCATTATGACCGAGTTAAAACTCAATAGCTTATCTGATATTACCTTATCTTTACATCTATTGTTGATTTAGGGTTGAAAATATCAAAACAAAAAATATTTCGTTACTAAATAGCATCATTGATACAAATACTGTTAACAAACACCAAAATAATAAAAAAAAATGTATAGCTATTCCAAATGATATTTTAAATTTATAAAAATTTCTTTAAAAATATAAATATAAATCTTTAAAAACTTTATAAAATAAATGTTTTTGTTACTCTTCAAGCTATTTTTTTGTATGTTTCTTTAGCATGAAATAGTGTTTATGTTAATATCTTTTATAAAAATATACTTTAGTTTATTTCAATTTTCTATCAATAAATTTAGTTTTATTATTTTTGCTTTATAATATAAAATAAAATTAGAGATGGAATAGAAGTGATGGTGATTCTAAAAAATATATATGTGTTCATCAACGACTGTCGTTTACTAAAAAACTTTTATTTTGCCTGTGGAAAAAACGTGTTTTTCGCGTTAAAAGCGACATAAACTAAATTACATTAGTCTGTTTGACACAGCGGCAAGTTGTTTATGCATTTTGCACATTTTTATTATTATTTTTTTGACAAAAGCAAAGATTGTTAGTTGCGCAATAACTAAAAAGTGTTGTTTATGTGTGTGCGCAAGCTGCAGGCGTTTTTAAATAAGTTCTCTCTGGATTCTGGATGTCAAATTGGACCAATGAATGAAAGAGAACTTTTAAAGATATGATGCTTTAAGCTCTGGTACGGATGTTAAAGTGTAAAAAATCTTTGAAAAGAGTCCTCAAACGAACTGTCTGAGGTGAAGTGATGAGTGAAAATTATTCCTGTATTATTCCGATTGTAGATTTTTTAGTCTGCCCTTTTTTAATGGAACGACACATTACAGAAAGGTGGCGAGTATTTTTAAATAAAAATTACTATTGGCCGCTAAGACAGGTCAGAAACAGTTTTGAGGATCTCTTTTTAAGGCGGTGGATATTTTATACTTTCTGACTTAATCCATTAGGACGTATTCCACGGTATTTTATTTTAACAAAAAATACATATTTCTTAAATGCTTAAAACGCTCTATCAAAAGTCAAACTTTTTATGATTAATAATATACGTGAATACCTTTAATTGAAAATAGAGGAGTTGCTTAATTAAAGATCCCGAACAATAGATAAACTTAATGTATAACGATCATTCGGGACATTAACAAGTGCAATGTTACCAAATTGATATTTTATCAAAATCTGATAATCCTGACTTGAGGCATAAAGCTGTTTATCATCAAACTCTCAACAAATTGAGCTATGCCGACAGTAACCATATACAAGTAAGGCCAAGAAACCACCCGCTTCTCTCTTCACGTCTTCGATATTCTAAGATGACTGAACTCTTCAGACGCAAACAATATAAATATAATTATACCGACTGTACGTGGATTATTACGCAATAACAATTCATAACTTGACAAATTTGTATTATATATTATATATAAAAACTTTAAGGTGTCCTTAGTTCGTTGATTCAAACGCACTAAAACACACTCATCCCTCAATTTACGCAGTACTCGTTTTACGCAATTTCACTTTTACGTGATTAAGAAAAATCATTTTTATAAGAAACTCAAATCAAATATATTTGATTTCACACGTATGACGCAGATGTATAAACTCCCACTTCTTGCACTTAACCTACATCTAGAACCTCTTCGACTGACCATGCAGTCCTGAGTTATTTTTTTAGTACACGCATGTCGCTGAATATTTTGCTCGTGTACAATTAAAAGGTAAATTTGTCTTCAAATTTAATTATTTTATTGTGTAATACCATTAAATAATTTAGGTTACATTAAATTTATAGCATGTTCTAAATTATTTTAAATAAAGGTACAACTAGTTACCAAACAAAGAAATTACTATTACTTTAAATGATAAATTTACTAATGGAATGCCTGTATAATTGTATAGTTTTACATAAACACATTCATTAAAGTATTAAGCTTGTTATTAATTTTTAATGACGCTTTTTACTCGGAATAAAGCCAAAATAATCAACTGAAATTGAATCACCATATTCACCCAATAAATACCTGCCGTAATAATACATTAAATTTTGTAATAGCTAGTTCTAACGCAATCCAATCAACAGTTTTGCCTCTAAACTGGCACTTAATTTTTTTTACACTAACAATACCAATTTCACAAACGTTTTAATATCCAAATCTAAATCTGCGCTTTTCGGCTTGTGCCTCGGATTATTCATAATATCGACCCAGTTCTCAATGCAATTTGTGCGATAGCTCTCTGCGCAATTTCATCCCATTATGAAGAGCTTTCGAAAATGGAAAGCGCTAATTATTATTGTCGAGATTCATTAAATCCGCACAATACACACTCACACAATCAAGGTCCGTCATCAATTTGCGTCAAAATGACGCTCAGCACGAATCGACGAAGATTAATCGGTCTCTGTTGGCGACAAAGAATTTTTTTTCGTTATAAGAAAAAAAATGTATTGCCCTTCGATAATGTGTTATATTATATTTCAGTATGTGTAAGATTTTTGTATGTATGTATGTATGTACATATATATACTAAGTCATTTTTATATTAAAATTTTGTATAAAAAAATCCAGGCGTTTTGCGAGAAGAATGAGAAATGTTCTGGTCATAAATGCATTTATTTTAAACTTTACTAATCTTAAATATTTTACTTGTATATTAAAACTGTTACTTATCATAATAAGTTTTTTAGAAGGCTTTTATTTTGTCACTAGGAAACCATTAGTAAATGAAATTCAACTATAAAATGTATTTTTTTCTGTTGGCGTATCTTGAGGAACTTTTACTTGCTAAAAAATGAACCGATCAAAGCGCAGAAGTGCTCTAATAAAGCATATTTCAAAAATATTATAATTTCTCTTGGATTTACTGAAATTCCGTATCTCTTGTTTTTAATACAAAACCCTACTAAAATGGTAAACACACGTTCAAATCTCAAAAGTCGTGACGTGCATTGGACGGGTAAAAGCTCTAGCGAGCAGCTTTTAATCCGGCCGCAAAGCTTTGTCATTAGAGCGTGTTTGCGTGTCCGATCCGACTTTAGTTAAACTAACCGTAGTGTCACGCTAATGCAGGTTTATCTACCGTTTCCAGTTAACAAAGTTGAATTACCTAGTGAATAACGAGAGAAAAAAATACGAAATCAAATTTCCGTCTGACCCTCGACCCTAAAAGAAATATCCTAGAAAAAGCGTAATATTTTTTTTGAACATTAAAAAAAAATGTATCGATTATTGAATATCTTATACTAAAAAGGTAGCTTAAGATCATAAAAATAATATATATTGAATTTTAGTGTAATTAATTACCTCAATTATTTGATAAATGATGTTAAAATAAGTTTAATCAACATTTAGGAAACGCGTAATAATTCATATTATATTATTCTTTCTCGATTAATTAGCTTTATTGTTAAAGTAAAAGTAATTTGCAATAATTTAAATTGATAACGTTGTTTTTTTCCAGTTAAGTGAATTATTATTTCGTTCCCAAATAATAATATTTTAAAATATATGCTGAGCTATTTCATAAGGAGCACCTTTTCTTTTTGATTGCTTATTAACATTTTTAAATGTATAATAAATATAGTTACCCTAAAATTAGTATGAAAGTTTTGAGATATCGTACTAAGGATTAAAGATTAATCATAAATTCTTATGATTTCGTGAAATGATGCTTCTTTGCACGCTATTGTATGTATCTAAATATGTTTTACTATTTGCTATTTTTTATGTTATGATTGTAATGTTTCAAAGACACAAGTATTCTGCTTTGCAGAATATTTTGCATTGTTTAGCAATCTAATATTTTATCAGTTAATTGTATTTTAAATCGATCTATATAAAACGAACCGAACAATGACATGCTTTTAAAAGGATCCATTAGCAAAATAATGTTTCAATTGATTTAAAAATTCACGACTACATCAAAGATATCCATTAGAAATTTCCTCTTGCACGTGAAAACGTCCTTTCCTGGAAAGCATAAAAATTCACGAATTCCCCCGAGTCGATTTATTTATTTTAGCGGTCTCGTCGCGTTTGCTTTTGCCGAATTTTTTTACGCATTACGATTTTTTCGTCCACATTGTATGTGTTCAATATTTATCGTCAAAAATCCGACCTTCGCATGCGGACGACGCGCATCATTATTCCGAGTGTCTACGCCGTTTTCCATAAATCACTCCCGAGTCCACCACAATCATCTTTCCACCCCTTTTCGATATAAAACACGGACTGTATTAATTCGGAAAATATGCTGCCACTGGAATATGGTACAGGCACTCGAGCCTATATCAATCAAGCGGCCTTTTCCCAGGACGCCCACTATATCATAGTAAGCCTGGTGCCTATTTCACGGATATTGATCACACTTGTTGTATTCTGGTCCAGATGGAGCCTGCAGAAGCAATTGCGGTGTGAGGAGACACCCTTTTCTTTTTATTATTCCTGCCGCAATTTAATTTGACCCAACTTTATATTTATACCCAAAATCATTAATTTTACAATTATAGTATTGCATTAACATGTATAAATAAAATTATATAATATAATATATAGAGCTTTGATTTAGTTAATCAAAGTTATGTAAAGATGTAAAATTATTTTTCTACAATTTGACTCATTTAAACTTCTATCACATCAGTAGATTTACCTCATAATAAACGTAAAATTCTTGAAGAAATCCATAAATATAGCTTGTGAGACTTGTCACTATTTTCTGCGAAGAAAATATTAAAGTAGGATTCACGAACTCGCAATTTTAAATGTCATATGTGATCCTTGTATTGTGAAAAATATCATAACAAAAATAAAAATATATCTTCGTCGTGTTTTACAAAAAACATTTATTATGATATTCTCTATGAACTAAAGTAGCTCATTATTATATGTAGCAAGATTTTAATTAATCATCACAATATTCATCTGTGAGATTAGAAAAATCTAGGAAAACATAATCTGTGATGATCGATCGGATTATGACGAACAAAATAATATTATATTGTAGTAAAGTATATTCTTGTTATGATTTTCTGTAAAACTTAATCTTCATCATTTAGGTTCTTGAAGCTTGGTCTGCCTTGAAAGGTTAAAATTGTTTAAAAAAAACCTAAATTTTAATAATTAATACTTTTTGAACAAATTCAGTAGTTTGTGAACCCTATAAATAAGAAGAAATATGAAGATTAACAAATATTTTGAGAACAACCTATATATTCCGACTAAATTTATATTTTTAATCTATCAAGCGGAGCTAGAGTTTTAATGTTTTGTATTAGTGTTAAGTATTTCTCATTTTTGAGAAGTGGAAGACTCGAAAAGGTTGAACGTCCCTATATATTGTAAGTCATTGATCCCTGCATTATATTTTTTTGTTACTATAAAATGTTATAAGAAGTCGACACAATATATCTGCTAACCGTAATTAATAGTATTGGGTATAAAACTTATATTCTTAAACAATGTGTTTGGAGTTTTAATCAGAAATCCCTGTCCATTTTTGCACTACCTGCAATAAATTCATTCTGTGAATTTGGTGGATTTTAACCACCACTTGTTTTTAAAATTTCAGTGGTTGTAAAGTAATAAAAAATATTCATATAAAGCAAAAAACTTTTTATGAGAATTCTACAGTAATTTTTAAAATTTTAAAGAAATAAGAAATCGTCAAATTTTTTTTAATATCTTTTGAAAAGAAGCGCTAGAGTCAAGGCTTTAAGTTTAAAACTTTTAATTGCTCTTTTAGTATTACTCTGCTGTGCGGAATTTTCAAATCTGCGGCTGATTTTTGTTAATCAGCAATGTTTATAAATTCAAGCATTAAAAAAATCAAAAAATTGTCACAATCTTATATATTAATTTTTATGTTTAAAACTTTTATTGAAATTTCCGCATTGCTTGCTATAAAAAAACGCGTTAAAAGCGCAATAAATGTTTCATTTAACTTAACGACCCGCTGATAAATGCTTGTATTATGACAAACAGTGCACTTCGTACAAGACGATCAAATCTAAGGAATAAGCTTAAAGTATTGCCAACAAATATATGTCAAACGCGGCAGGTTTGATGCGAAATATCAAATTCAGGCTGCCATATATTCGCACGTTTAAACTCAAACATATACGCCTATGCAAATATTATAATTAGAAAGGCGTCGGAAATTAACAAATATATTCTCACCCCAAATCTTCGTAATTGGACGTCTCGTCGAGAGTGAGTTAGACTAATAAGTCTATATAAACAAATACGTTACTTGAATATTTGTAATATATTAATTAATATTTGCAGTAAATTATTTAAAAATGCGATACACAAACTTTAAAAAAATGATTTGATTTAAACATACTATTTAGATGCATTTAAAAAATATAAATATAACCCAAAATATAAATATTGAGCACGGACAGCGGACAGACGGCGACACCACACACGATCAGATTTGTCCGCCGCACATTCTTCTCGGACAGATCCGTGCGTGTATGGCCAGTTAATAGCAACTAAAAGAGTCTTTTTGACTGCAGATATACTTATATACAAAAAAATTATAAATTTAAAGAATAACATTAAACGATCTAGTATTTTTAGAACATGCGTTGAAAACATTAAAATAAATGGTTCGCATATTATTGCTGTTTTTTATAACACATATTATAAGTACAAACTAAATATTCGTTCATAACTGTATTCAAATATATTTATATAATTTTATATTCTAACATACATACATAAACATTCACTATAATACAACTATTATTACAAACAAAATAAAAAAGTGCTCACTCAAAAAATATTTGTACAATCCCATATTACTTGTTTCAACTTCTTGTAGCTATCATCGAGAACATTAGTTTTTGTTATTCTTAAATAAATTAAATGTGCTTTTTCATTTTTTAGGTGAGATTGGCAAAAGAACGCAAAAAGGGCGACAAGATCGTGAGCGACAGCCAGGAACGTGCCTATTGGCGCGTCTGGCGACCACCACCAGGAATCACGAGTCCTTTGGAGCCTTGTCCAGTCCCAAGCCGATGTCGTCAAGGCGTTCGATCCCGCCGCAAGGACCTGGCGCAAGGACGTAAAGAGGTAAAAATATCACTATAAACCTTATCAATTACTAAATTCCAAAAAAATACAACCATACTTCACTATTTGGATATTCTTTATAATTTTAATCATGATTGTGTTGATGATTAACTTTCATCATCCTTAAGATTTTATCCCATTCTACATTCTGAAAGGATGCCAGTCTGATCTTTTAAATCCTCTTCTGTTTATATTGAATTTAATTTTAAGATCCTGCTGTTCATAAAAATCATAAAAATATTGACAAGTCAATCAACTTAAGTACTGCGCACTCTTTATGATGCCCTAGACCGCAGCATACTGGAAACTGGCTCTGTTAGATGGATTTTAGGCGTAATGAATTGCGGCTCGAAAAAGTACAGCGCAAATTCCTTCGATATTTATACTCAAAGGAATACGGATACTGTATGTTCCTGTTTTCTAGTGCTTTCATTTTGAGAGTGCTGGTTTATGTTTCGTTGTCAACTCACAGAAGTGTTTATATAATTAAACACTTTTGGAAATTTCCAACGACATAATTGACAACCCTTCAGTGCTTAAGCAGATCCAAATATGTGCCCTGGAGGACGGTCATAGTTCTAGTCTCGTCTACTGTTCTTGCCTGTAAAAGTTTGCCTGCACTAAAACACGGTTCAGTTCTTATGGGACAATGCACACATGTTTAAATGATTTGTGTCGGTCCTCCTTCAAGTTTTTATGTTTATTATATGTGTATATGTATGTATGTGTATACATGTATATATTGTCTTAATTTTAATAAACAAAGCACATACCCTTAAAATTTAAAAAGTAATTATAAAAACGACGACAAGACTGTTGACATTTTAATTTAAACATAATGAGTAAATTAGTTCATACACGAGTTAATAAAACCTTATCTTTAAGTTTAATTCGTCGGAGCAAATTATTTTTATTTTTTTCTGAAAAGAGCTTTTCTATCTTTAAGTGCCACTTCCTTAGTCATTTTCCTTACTGTTTGTGGTGAAATGTTGTATGTATAATAATTATAATAAATAAGCATTTTGGAGTGAACAATTCGTTTACTGATGTTTTGATTCACCTCTTAAAAATTCAACAAAATTATATTCGCTCTTTACACTGTATTTATAAAATGTGTATCTAATATAAAAAATAAAAACACAAGTCTGCGATTCTTTTTTGAGCAATTAATAAGCAAAAAAGTGACAAATGCGATTGATGCTATATGCTAAAATATTTAGTTTAGATTATAGATTTATAAACATAAAATGGTTTTTGCCATATATTAATTCATAATAGTTGCACCAGTAAAATTATATTATTTGTATAACGCCCCTATGGCAAATACCAAAAGTAAGAATTCCGTAATTGCTGCTACTTTTTTCCTTAATTACTACTAACGCGTCAGCTCTAATTCCACACTTTGGGTTATTTATTGTGCGACGACATTAATAATTTCATCCCCTCAGCCCTGGTACAATTCAGCCCTTAAGGCTATGTTTTTATCGCGTCTCCAATTAGGGTTACCGCAAATTAATTTTATTTCCGCCAATTTGCCGAATGTACGTTTACGTTTATTACCGCTGAAAGAGAGATACGTTATTGTTTTTATCTGTGTACGTTGTTAGCTTTTATACAGGGTGAATACTTAAGAATTTCATAATTAAAAATATACGATTAAGACGGCTTATTACAAATGAGTTTGACTAGCATGAATATTTTTTAAGCACATATTATTCTTTAGTTTGCTATTTTTGTGGTTGGTTTATTTTAGTTTACTTTGTTTTTGAGACGCGAAGGGTTTGCGAAACATGTTCATCTTGGAAAGGACATCAATCCCATGAGTTCAGATTTAATACCACTAGATTTTTTATGTGTATATCTAAAAAAAGGTGTACTATAATAAACCAACCGAATCCATCCAACTGAAGCATCCGTGCATAAATTGAGATTTCACCCAATTTATTGTATCCGCGTGTTTTCCAGCACTTTCAATGTGTGTGTACAATTGAATATTTTATAAATATATTAAAAATTATTCTCTAGATTTATTTAAACTATTAAAAATAATAATTTTAATGCGCTACTTATGCTTTTTAACACCATAATTAATGAGCTGGTTTGGTGTCGTTAAACACGTAACATATTATTATTTATGACTTCTAACTAATAAGTCTCGTAGTAAATTTAGATATCCATAATATTGGTTAGTTGACGACGGCGTTAAGATAGTAATTAATTAGGGTGGTCGGCGTTATTTCATTACGAGCGCTATATAAAAGTTTCTTATCTTAAATCTCGGCAAAAAGTTCCTTTCTCATTTGTTCCGATAAAAACAAAGCTCAACTCTTGTAAGTTTGTACAATATTTTTAGCTTTACAAGCGTTTTCGCGCTCGTAAATTTATCTTGTCTAGACAAACGGTCACTTAGTTTTAATATGAAAAAAAATGGAGCTTTCTTCGTTTGCAACGAAAAAAGTAATTACCTTATTCAAAGCTTTGATTTCAGCACTTCGTTTTGCTTCTAGAATAATTAATATATAAGATTGAAAAAGTTCCCTAATCTTCAGATTATGCGATTGTAAAATAATTAGTATTAAATATTGCTTTTTATACACATTTTAATCCAACAATTCAATATTTGTAATAGCACACGTATTGCGTTTTTGCTGTTAATAAATAAAATAAAATACAACAAGAAATTCTAATCATAGATTTTAATAAAATATTTTTTTAATTTTGCTAAAAGTATATATGCTTTTAGACGACCGTGGATAAATAAAACAATTCTAAAAGTTTTCATTGAAATGTGCGTGAAAAACAATACTTCTATTGTGGAAAAAATATCATAAATCAAATCAGTTTTCAGCCATCTACAATCAACAAATTCAAAACAATACAGTTTCAAAAACATACGGTCGTACAATGAATCAGATAGATTAAAATAAAATTATCCGTCGTGAATGCCTTGACAAAGGACAGCACGTGGAATGCAAAATTTCCGCTTCGCGAGTTGTTTAAATTGTAACGGTTTAAAACCAGTTTTAACTTCAGCGCAATGATCTGAAAGTTTAGTAAAAAGCGGATGGGAATACATTTCCAATACTCGTAAGCTATCGGGACAGTAAAAATTTTGCGAGCACTAAGCCTCCCTCATGCTGGCCATGTATATAAAAACGGACACACAATTAACAACTTTCGTTTGTGACTCGCTCTCGACAACATCATCAAGAACTGCAACCAAAGCTTTCTAATTCAAACCAATTGGAACAACAGCTTCTATATTCACTTAAAACTTGGTACAGCTTGACATTCCCACTAAGGATACAATTGAACCCTTTATACACATATACGGATAAGAGGACATCGCGTATACATAACTTTGTGTTAACATGGCTCTAATTGTATAAACTGAATAACTTCGTATTGTATCAAAATAAATATCCATGACACATAGATAAATATAGATCATTCAAAAATAATCTGTAGACTTTAAAAAGAGGTGCGCTATTAAATTTTGTTCACTAAACTTTGTTTCTGCAAAACTGGTTCTTCGCATAATAAAACTCCGTAAATATAATATGTCATGTCCATGGACGAAAGAATTGACGCATACCATTATAAAAAGCGCCAGTCCTATTTTATTATCAAAAACAAATTACCGTTGAAGAAAAAATGTGCCGTTGGGAGACCACTTGACGAATTAAATACGCGCCATAAATCATAAAGGATGAGTCGCCTTGAGAGTAGACAATGCGTGTAGCCGTTTCAAATATGTTTTATCGGCCAACGAAATTTATATGCGTATAAATTCGATACCCTCCTCTGATTGGACGTTCCGCCCAAAAGGAGCCAACCACAGAGTACAACATGAAGGGGCCAGTAGTATAAATACTAGGACTATGGCACCTAAGAATCACTTCCACTTCACTCAGACAATCTGTCTGATTACTTTCTCTTTGACATTTCGCCTGACACAGACTTGAACATCCACATAAGAGTTCAATGCACCTAAACTTCAAGAGACCTCCAACTTGGACCGCAACCGAGAAAAGACCGATTTAACTTCGGACCAGCAAATATCACGTTTCTCGTTTCTCTTTCCTCCTCAACGTCCGGAATCCAGAGTGATCCACTTTGGAGACGCCTGCAGCCTACAGACGCACCCACGGACAACCCGTCTCAACTGTTGCGCAACAAGCAATCATCTGTGTCTTAATCAAATAAACACCCCCTGAATCCACATAGCAAACAAATATGTATCTAACTTTAATCTTGCTTATATATCATACACATAGATGTGTGATTTTATATTTAAATTAAATTTTAATAATAAATTTTGATGTATTAAAAAAATATATTAAAACCGTTTTAAGCGCGTAAACATCGACATCTTTCGTGAACTAGTTTTCATAAAGTATATATTCTTGGTATTTTTTACCAACACGGCACATTTTTCTTTTGACGGCGCTCGTGCTTTTTCCCATCTTGAATTAAAGCCCGCTTTGCGTTTGATGCGGCGACTTTTACCTTCGCCATGTAATTTCATACATGCGCGTTCAAAAAGTTCCCATACTCAATTCTATTTTATTTTTAAATTAAAACAACCAACACAAACAACACAAAAGTTCATATTAACACTCAAAAATGCGACTTAAAAATCAACCAATATATATCTAAAACTTGTTAACAAACTAAAAGTATGCATTTGAATAAATAAAAATACCTCATTGGTATGCATTGACATTTTTATTCTCAAATTATTTAGCTTAGCTTCATTTATTCTCAAAAAAAATCTCCTTTATTTCTCAATCTATCTTTTAACGATGAGTGAATTTTATAAATATTTTTTCTCTTTTTTTTTGATTAATAATATAAAGGAAAACAGTACTTTTAAAAAATTCCTAGTGATTTTTTTTCTTTTTTGTTGTATTTATTTTAAATATATTTGCAGTTTAGCTGATTAATTACTCGTCGACCGACCTCGAGAGTCAGCTGCTCCTATATGGACAAATCAAATCGCAAAAGGCGTAGTGCAGAAAACTTGGCACATGACAAAAGAATATATTTCATATTAAGTCAGATATAAGCATACTTTCGAAAACTTTTTGAACAGCCTATGTACATACCCACGCGTGTACTTTCAAGAGTCATCTCTTAAGGCATTTGTATAAAGCGACGAGGGAAAAGCCACCCATTTTCATTTATTCCGTTGAAACTTTTCACGGTTGACGAAGCGCGCTGGCAGCTTGAGCTACGCAAAAGAAAAACGGACACAGGCTGAAACAATGCCAAACTCGAGTATCCGTAAGCGTAATGCCGCGCGCACACGTACGTATACGAAACGTTACATATAATATTATGTGTAGGTGTGTGGGCGTGTGTTGGATATAATGAAAAATTCCGCGCGTGTAACAATTTACTAAATTCTTGGAAAGTGAATTAAGCGTATGATATATGTACGTCTGAGTTTGACCTTCTCTCATCTCCCTTTTGTTATCTTAGTGAGCGTTTAAGTTATTATAATTAAATTTTAGTGAATTTCTCTCGCGGGTATTAGTGGAATATTAATAATAAGCTATTTAGGTAACGACATTATTTAATGGAAAATTTATGGCATAACCCGAATTCAAGATACTGTCGAAGAATGCAAATACCTTGATAAACTCAATTTTCCGAACAAGATAATAATATTTTACTAGGAAGGTTCGACTCATTCGAGTACTTTTAACGTTTTAAGATAAATGTGTGTAGATGGAAATAATTTATCTTTTAATAAAATATTATTAACACACTTTATCATAAAAAATAATGTGTCAAAAATCGATTTTTTTCAGACGTTGACAAAAAAATATAATGTAACCTTATAAAAATTATTACCACCACCATTATTACATGTTTCATTCGTGAATATGGACGTTAAATCCAGAATCGTAGTTTTTATAAAACTAAATTATTTACAGTACAGAGTATGGAATATATGTATGTACATGAAACAATAAAATCAAAGCAAAATACCTAAAATAGCTGGACAATACCAGAGTCAATGGTAAATACCTGACGTCAACGCCGTGAATATTCCTCAGAATAATTAGCTAGTTAATCAATTAACTTCAAAATGACCTATAATCAAAATGGCAAAAGCATGTAACCACTGACTTATATCCCCGAATTCTGCCACAAGAATTTTTGCCACAGAGATAATAAAACTTGATTTATAAGTAAATTTACATTGTGTGTTTAAATATATCATTAGTTTATCGCTTTTTAAATAGAGTAAATTTTTTTATCTAAACTCATTAAATTAACACGTATTTTGACAAAATAATAATAAATATTTTTACTGCAACTGTATTATCAATAATTATTGATTATGAAATTGAATTTTAGTTTAAGCCATAATAAGGTTTAATTCTATATTTATATATTAATACAATATATTAATATTTTTTTTATAATATCAACAAAAAAATTTATTAGGTCCTTAGAAAAATAAATTCAATATAGGCCTGTAAGCTGTAACTGTAATAATATTTTATAATTATTAAAATATATGTTACTCTTGTCTCTCACTACTTATTTGTAAGTGGTGGTTTTGTTTACTTCGTTATAAAAAATCTGGCTAACGCCTATCATATTACAACACAAAATTTACAATAAATAAATTAAGTTACAGCCTGACTTATGTTGCGTAAAATAAATGCAAAGCAAACATCGTAACGGCGACTTTTATGGTTTTCATACAGACCATGCGGCACCCATATTTCAAGCATTTTTAAGTAGTGCAATATTATTGTATTGCTAACGCCTAATTTTTGTGTAAGATCATCCCTAATACGATTTTTTATTAGCATTATTTAATTTACGTACTGTTTTAAAATTTATATAGAAAAATATAATTTTTAATTAAATAGGTTAATTTGATTTTACTAAAAATTAATACAATTAAGTGACATTTGCATTGAAAAATTAAAATTAAAATTAATTCAAAAAATCATAATCTCTGTTATGTGCAATAATTTCATTGTTTGTTAACATATATATTAATTATATTATTGAGTGAGCTTTTGTGGAGCCATCTGCATCAAAGTTGCAAATAAGTCAAAGATGGTGTGGTTTTAATCAGCATCGCCACCACTTTGTCAATGGATGTCTTAACTTCGTCGTCTGTTGGTTGTTAAAAGACAAGTAATGCTTTACTTCTAAGAATATCTTATACATTCATATGAATCTCCTACTTGTATACATAAATACATAATCTATGTACATATATATATATATATATATATATATATATATATATATATATATATATATATATATATATATATATATATATATATATATATATATATATATATATATATATATATACTTATATATATATGTATTAGACAAAGAATAACCTATAATAAATGGCACTATTCTGAATTGTTAAAAAAAACAACCCGACAGAAAAATACATCGAGAAAATATTAATGGGCAAGGGCCATAAAGGCCCTTACCCATTAATAAAATGCTGAAAATTTTAGCAAAGAGCGGAAGCATTGTCTTATATTTTATTAATAAATATTCCTCGTGGAACATTATCATATAAAAGTAAAAAATTTGCAAAGCAATCTTAACATTGAAAAAATGTATATGTATATTAGTTAGCTTTATAAATAATAAAAAAATAAAAAGTATATATTATTGTAAAAATAAAAAATATATATAAATAGTAAATAAAAAAAACATATCAACTGCACAACTGAGAGTCAAATTTAAAGTTTACCGCAATATTTTATTAAACTATTTAGTTACCATATTTTTGAAGGCAATGTCAAATTTAAAAAATAATATATAAAAGGAGATATTTATTTTAAATATGCAGTAGAATTAACTATATGCTTAAAACATGTAAGGTTATGTTATATATTCCTTAAAAAAAATATAGTTAACAAATAAACATGACGTTTTAAACGTACATCAAACAATTTAATTAATTTTAAAATTACCAAAAATAAGACTTCACATATATTGTAAGCAAACCTGGCAAAATAAAAGTTTTTATCTTGCGAGTATAATTTTTAAATTTGTTATTTTTATTTATTTTCATGGATGGTTTTATATATTAGAAATATTTTATTTTACCTAAATAACATATATTATATTATATAAAATAATATTAAAATTATTTTTTGTACTATTTTTTTAAATATATCATTATATTAAATCAATAAAATAGAATTTGGTCAATGTAGCCTTTTTTGCTTATTGATTTTTTAAATCCATTTATTTTTTTATAATTTTGAAATAGTTGAAATTATTTTTATTGCTATTAATTAAATGCTGGCAAAATATAATCTGAGTCGGTAAAATTATAAACGGTGTAGTCGATTAAAATTTTACCTTGATTTAAAACAATATCCTAAAATTAGATTTAGTTAAGGTCAAATTTATAAATATAAAAATATGTGTACTTAATTTTATAAAGTAAATGTATTTATAATTTTATAAATATAAATATATTATTTTTAAGAACAGATGTGTTCATATACTAAGTTGAGTTAGGCTATGCTATGCTACCCTAACCTAGCATAACTCAAAATATTTTTAATGACAAATATATATAAATTTGGGTATACACATGGGTGGTCACAAGAGCAGTATAGCGAGTGCAAGGTAAAAAGGCTCTAAATTTTACAAGGCCTCTCAAAAAATATAAATAAAATTAAAAATTATAGATATGAAAAAAAAATGTTACTACATGAATCGTATAAAATAAAATTTTCGTAGAATTATTATTCGTATAAAAAATATTTTTAAATTTTGACACACCTGAAAATTCTAAATAACAATTTTAAACGCTATACGTTATATTTTTTTAAATATTTTATTAAAAATATTTTGGACTAATTATTTGCACGCTTTTTTTGGTGCGATATTTTGACCGCGCACTTTTTACGACGCGTTTTTGTCCTGAGTGCTTTTATTAAAACGCCAAAATTTTACTTAACCACATAATTGTGCATTTTCTGTAACTACTTATAACATAACTCTAACAGTCTAAATGAGAATGAAAAATTCTACTCCAAGAAAAGCTTACTTTTTTATAACGTTTCGACGCCACAGAAATATATGCAGATGACCAAGTAATATATACATGCAAATCTACCAGAAAAATAATCACTAAAAATAAAAATCTAATAAATTCTATAAGCAATGCCAATACAGAGACTATTATATTTGATCGTAGGTCAAAGGCCTATTTTATTAAAATAAACGTAAAAGTCTATTTAAATTCTTCAGTCTTCACTTTAACTTTTATCTGGAAAAGGGCTCTATTAAAAATGGCTTTAGTAACTTGCTGAATAAATTTCTGATACTTCCAAACATTTATTTATTTATTTATATTACATTTAGACCATCGTGACCTAACAGGATATTCCAATGCGTTGCTGTGGGTAAATTATAATACATAATATTATCACAATAAGCAATAGAAAAAGAAAAATATTATAGAATATTAAAATGAAATTATATGAACTGGATCAGCTCTTATAAAAATAAATGTGCAATGCCAGCGTATTAAGAATGATAAATTAAATAACCGTTTATTTTCAATTTTTTTTAGGTGGAATTTCTGAAGAACCTCTTGAGTCGCACCAGGGTGAAGGTTTCAGTGGCATTAGATGGCATGGTACAACACGCGGATACTTTTGCTGAATACGATCCCATGATCTGTGCTGCTCAACCGTCCAATCCTTGGGTCACAGAAGACCTCACCTACTGGCAGCTCAACGGCAGTGTGTTAGTATACCTACTTTGTAGAATTTACAGCATTTACTAATTAGTAAATTATAGCTTGTTCACGATTATTATTTTTTAAATCTATATTTTTATCTCACAGGGTTGAAGTCCCAACGGAAAAGCGTGTGCGTCGCTGGGCTCTGTCCATGGAGGAACTGGTGTCTGATCCTACTGGCTTATTGGAATTCACGGCCTATTTGCGCAAGGAATACTCCCACGAGAACATTCGCTTCTGGATGGCGGCTAACGATCTACGCCGTAGCTCGCAGTCGATGATATTGCGCAAAGTCAGCGAAATTTACGAGTAAGTTTTGTGTTGATTTCCAAAATAAGTTATAACAAAGTGCTCAGAATGAATTAAATGTGTCATATTTAATCTAGATCTAGATATTGTAAAATTTAAAACTATTTTTTAACGTCATTATTTACAGCTTAAAAAAAAATCAGTGCAAAACTATTGATTTCCCTAACCACTTTACTGTGATGTACACAAAGTGTACATGTCATATTATTATGTAAATGTCTTTATAATAAAGTTGAATTTTATATTTTTATTATACATATATATTTCTCTGTGAAATACATAAATATTAAAGTAGACTATTACAATATATACGTAATTATAAAAAATTATAAAAAACATATTTTATCAACAAAATAGGGTATTTTTTTACACTACTGTCTAACACAAATCTCGGCAACCTTTTTTGGCTGCGGGTCAAAATAATTAATATGTGACTTTTAAGAAGACTATTCGGGTCAGTAAATATTTTTGGTCCTAACAATCATATATGTAATCTGTTCGTAATATGCTATTTGCAAAACGCAAATGGGTCACTTAAAATCATCAAACGGGCTATTTGGTGACCCGCAGGTCATAAGTCGTCTAACGTATTTCATTTCACGGGAGTGATGTTTGCATACAGAGGTTTTGAACTCATTATTTTAATATTATTAAATTACAATAATTGTTTCGATTTGTTTGGATTTGATTATTAATATAATGTTTTTTTTTAATATTATTTGTGATTTTCAAATTTTAAATCACTAATTTGTATATGTATACTAAGTGTACATCACCGGAGTTCGCATAAGGAGAAGGTTAAAAGATTCTTAATATTTTCTGTTCCGAATAAAAAATAATTCTTTATTACTACTGTACCAGTGCAGCGTTTACATAAAATTATTTTTATTGTAATAGTGTATTTTTATAAATTGCGTGAGATCTATGTAACTGTATTATTTGTGACTTTAGCGAGTTCTTGGCGCCGGGAGCTCCGTGTGAGATCAACATCGACGGTAAAACCATGGAAAAAGTACAACAGGAGCTGAAGATTCCATCTCGCTTCACCTTCGACGCTGCAGCAGACCACGTCTATGCCCTTCTTCTGAAAAAAGACTGCTACCCTCGCTTCATCCGATCGGACCACTATAAAAATCTGATAGCTGCTGGAAAACAACCCTTACATAAAAAACGGTACTTATAAGATATATTATTGTAAATATTATTGAAAAATTGGTTTCATGGATTCAAAAAAAATTTAAAAACAAAAAAACTTATGGCATTAAGTTTTTCATATGGTTAAGAAAAGTAGTAATATATATTAAACATATCTGACATTACATCAAATGTAGCTATGTCCCAAGAAATTGAACTCAGATAAAAAAAAATTTAAATAGACCAATTTTGATCACGTGATACGCCAGAATTTTATGAAGTTTTATTGCTTATTTGATGCCATCAGTTAAGATGAAAAAAATAATTAAAATACCAGTATTTACTAGCTACGCTACTGAATCGTTGATGCTTTTTTTCAGATTCTTCGGTTTCGGCGGTCCCGCTAAAAAGAAGTCCTCAACCACAGCACCACCAACAGGACTCCTTCAACAAAGCTCGGCGGGCACCAGCAGCTCTGGGGTCTCGGCCCTGGGGCGTCGTCGCGGAAGCGATCGCTCATTGTCAGGGTCTGCCCACGAGCTTGCCGTAATAGGCGTCAGAGATCCTTCACACCACGTACCTCACTCCCACAGCCAATCGAACCTTAGCGATATCCCATACAGGTAAGACTGACTAAAAATTTTTCATACACACAATTTAATCATAAAACTCAGCATAAAAAAATATAATTCTTGATGTTGATGTTAACACTTTTTTATATCCAAAGAGACAAAATTTTGCTTCATATTATTATTACAAAAATAAATTGCAATTTGAGAAAACATTGGAAACCACTACAACAAATACGTTTTCTTAAAAAATATATTTACCGATCGTTCACACTACGACGACGACGTAACGATTCGACGATTTCGAAGAAGTAAGAATGTTTGTGTTCTCACATAGTCATAAAAAAAGTAAAAAAATCACATCATACGAAGAAAATCGTCCCATTCGCGTATAGTGTGAACGATCGGTGAACCATTTAAATTAATCTAAATATGATTTAGCTTTGATCATTGAGCTTTTATTTATAATAAAACATTTTTTACTTTTAATATGAATCATATACAATACATTGCGGTTTAACAAAATTATTATACACTAATACAACAGAGAGAACATCAAAGTAAATATATAAATTTACTGACTAACTAACTATTCATCTAAAATGTAATACATGATTAAAATTAAAAAAGAACAACATTTAAAATATTATGCCAATTTAAGTTTAGTAAAAAAATAGTCGATTTGTGTGTCAACCTCAGCTTTTTAAACACCAATTGCTTAAAAATATAATTTTTCAGACTAATTAACACAAAGTGAACGCCTTTTTTTATGACAAAATACTTGAATGCGCAAGATAACGCCGCTCATTTTCCCTACCATAATATATAACACAATAGACCAATGGTCACCGGTGACTATATCTGAAGGATCTGGGTTTTAATCCTAATGTACTCGAGAGTATTTTAGTTTCTATTGTATCCGGGAGGTTGTAATATAATTAAAATTCCGATTGATCATTACAGATTAAATTTTTCTAGATTTTCATAATCTCACAAATTAATAAATAAAATAAAATTCAGATAAGTAGTTTATAGTGACATTTTTAACTGTAAACTTCAATAATTAATAAAATATATGTCATTGGTTTACAGACTTTGATTTCAGTTGGGGTCATAATACTTAGTAGTTATTGATTGTGTTTACATTGTTGTAAAGTATTAGGCTAACGTCTGACATGTTTCAACAGAAGCTTTACAATAATTAAATTAATTTATCTGAAATATTTAACTTTTCTTTTTATATATTTCCACATGTTAATGCTGCACATACCATCACATTTTAGTTGTAAATTCGCTGTCATGTAGAGCACGATATTTTTTATCGCAAACGATACATTCTTAGATTAACCTATAAATGAAAATATTTGATAAATAAATTCAATTCAGCTCTAGAACTACATTCAGAGTCTTCTGTACTAATCTAAATGTGTTTTATGTTACTTGAGCCCTAGTGGATATTACAATAAAGATTTTGCTGACTCGACAGAATTTACATTAATGATTTATTCCTTATCTCGTCGGCTCGTTGCGTCATTAAATTCTGTTATTTTTTACACACGTCTCTCATTGGCTGCCAGTCAGACCAAATGAGAGCATACCATCTCATTTTTTATACCGGGCATATGTATAATTCCTTGTGTTTTTTATGCTTGAGAAAAGCAGAAAATATATCACAACATATTTCAACTTCTTCAATCAACTTGAAATATTTTGTGCTAAAGTAATATAATTATTAAAACTAAATAGTTTCTTGAAATTGAATAAAATTTTCTGGTGTTTATTTGCTAGTAATTTCAATGTCAAATTTAATACTAATACAAAAATTTCTCAATATATATATATATAAGTAAAAGAATGTATATAACGTATTACTGTGAATTTATTATTATTTTTATATAAAATGCACATCAAATATATTTATTTTTGACTAAAAGTTTATATGTAACTTATGCAATTCAATCAAATTTTATTCACTACATAAAAGCTCACTATCACAGTACATAAAACATAAATAACACTATTCAATTCAAGATTTTGTTAATTTTTCAATATTAGGTAATTCAGAAGTGATTGTGACACAATTAGTTGTATGTGTGAAAGACAGTCCTAAGTGAGTATGTAATAGTTAGTAGTGATATATTAGTGACATTGAAATTTCCAGGGGTGATCTTCCATGCCAATCAAAACTCAATCTTGTCGCAGTGGAAACGAGTGTGTAAGTTCAGCTGTGAATGTCACTTGCAAGACACCCACCCTTATATACATATATATATATATATACATATTATTGTACTATCAACCAAATAGCATATCTATTTATGATATTGTCCTCCAACACTGGTTTGCTGTATTTTAATTGTTCCCTGTAAATGAGCTTGAACTTATATTTGACCTTGCTTTCTCTTTACGCCATTATTAGTATATATTAAAACAATTAACTATAGAGAAATTGGGTCAATATTCTATCTGTTTTTTCTTATCAATATATGTACTTATATTAAGTGTATTTGTATTGAAGTTTCAGGTATATTTTTGTATATTTTTATTGGTTTATATATATCAATGTTTTTTTTAAGAGATGATTATACGCCTATTTTATCTTGTCGATATTTGAATACTTATCTAGTAATTTGCTGCTGTAAAAGATTATCTTTGGATAACGAGTGTTTATTATAATATACATTGCTGCAAAAAAGTACACGCTTCATTGATTATAAAGTGCATTAAAAAATATATATCATAGACTTTTTTGCAGCAAATATTTACATAATATGTATGTTTCACAAAGTGTGCCATCAATGTTGTGTCATCACCAGTTATACATTTATTTTATAATGTAATAAATAAATAAAGAAGTCTACATAATAATAATTAAATACTTTAATAACATTTTTATTTTTTATTTAAGTATTTTTTATGATATTATATACATATAATACAAAAACGAATTGCACAAACTTACTAAAATAATAATAATGGCACTTTTTTATTTATTATAGTCATATTTAAATTATAAAAAAATACTATAAGGAAACAATAACCTAATTTACATGTAAAATCTTGCTTTTCTGCTTTTTTTATTTTTTATTAAAGTCGATTTTTTAATACAATGTGTTCTTACAAAATACCTACAAATCATTCTAAATAATTTAATATAATATAAATAATTAAGCCTAATACTAGTTCATAGTTTAAACAGAGTTTTCGGTTCTTTATTATAATATTTTTTAAATTAAAACATCTTATTTTTTTGTTGTTACTAAACACATTTAACTGTGTATTTATTTAGTCCTGAAAGATCATATTAACTTAAATAGTTCAAACACATCTAAATATATTTTGTATTTCTATGTTATAATATAAACATTTCGAGTCTTTGTTACATAACTCACATCCTATCACCATCTATTGACCTTAATACGCACATTTATCAATCCCTAACTTATCGTAAAAGCTGTAAAAAATTATTAAAGTAGTGCAGTGCCTCAACCAATTTTTTTTGTTTTATTGATACGCAATTTTACCATTTCAAATTCAAGGTGGCGCAAAAGTCACTTTTTTTTTAAAAATTTAATAACTTTTGAATGAAAATACCATGTAGATTTTTCTTTTAATTGCAGTCAGTCTTCAACTTTCGTACATGATTAGTTTCTCTATATCTAGTAGAAATATCACAGATAAAAACGTTTTTCAATTTTTATTTTAGAATGAAAACATAACTACATACAATATAAAACTAAATAATACAATTATAAATCATAAAATTACTTAGATGTTTTGACAATAAATTTTTCAATCTCATTATTAGGATAATGAGATCTGAAACATGCTGATACATGCTTTACACTAGGATCACATGCTTCCATTATGACCAAAAAATTGTCAAGATGCACGAAGGCTTCGTTTATATTTTTAATAGTAAAAGTAATGGCTTCATCGTCAGAAATAAATAAAAATTAATAAAGCATTAAAAAATTAAAGTTAAGCATCGAAAGATGGCAAAATATATCAAAAACCGAATCGACGATAACAAAAGATTTTAAATCAATACATAAAATCAGGTTATTACATCCTTAATTCTAAATTTTAATTCTATAAAATAAAATAATTATATTCTTAAATATAAAATAATTTAATATGTGCCATTTTAACTTCAAAAAATGCTAAGAAATGTATATAAAGTACTAGATTTATTTTATTTATTATAATTTATATTTACTTTTAAATTGCACCGTTATAAATGTGTTTTAGTTTACGGTTATGCTTGTGCATGTATTTTAACTTTCTCTTTTGTGCAGAATGGTTGTTACTATTGATTTACTTTTTGGTGTATTTGGTTATTTTTGACTTTAATAGTACGTTTATAGTTTCGATTAAAAACATATCTAAATAAAATATTATAAAATTATTATAATATATCTACATACATATAACTTTACATGTGATAAATACTATCTTTCTACCTTTATATTAAGCTAATCGTTGATGTGATTCTTTATTTTTTAGTTTATGGATATTTATATTGTTATTTATTGTTTAGGCCGGACACCAACCCCGCTGCAACCACCGTAGAAGATAACGTTTGTCCCTGGGACTCCGGCGCTCCCGAGAGATTAGAACCAGCACCCCGCTCAAGAAACAACTCCGCCATAGACTCTTGTAGTTCCTCTTCTGACATAAGCGTGGCGATTGTGGAAGTATCCGAAAGATTGCGACGCTCTTGTGGTCTACCCCAACAAAGCACGCTGGACGGAGAGAGGCGTACGGCACCTCCGATACGACGCCTCTCTGCGTTCGAACCCCGGCGAGGACCCGCTTCAGGTCCAGGCATCGATGAATTTCCTCACTGTTCATTTGATTCTTCCACCATACCCGGTACCTCCTTCTCTCAAGACAAAGACAATAACGAAAGTATATCCACCGATGAAGCGCAAGTCAAAGCTCAGAAGAAAGCCCCGAACTTGTTAAAGTCATTCTCCGTATCATCGGCTACGACTATGGTAGCTCCAGTTATTAGTGTTAGCTCTGCCGCGGACGATACTCCGCTAGAACCGATCGAAGACAGCAGTAGAGCCGGAGCTAGCGACAGCCCATGCTCCCCTATAGTTGAAGATATAGCACTATTAGATGAAACGACAGATTCCCCGTCGACTGCCGGAATCTTATCTTCACATTCTCTAACACCATCTCCTATATCTCCTCTTCCCGCAAACACGATCCAACCTCCTTTGATAGAAATTGAGGAGAAAACGGAAATTGAAACAATATGCAGAAATAACAACACCATTAGTATAACGATTACAACCGAAATCCCAATCTCAGAACCGACCGTTTCCCTACCAGTGACGATAGCGCCGTTAGCGGAATCAGAAGACGCAGCCGAGGAAGATGAGTGCGAAGAGGATACCATCGCTCCTACTTCGATCACGGCTTCTTCGCAACCAGAATCTGATACAGTACCAACAAGCAAACCGCCCCAATCCAAAGACGATAAAGCCAGCGATATTTGTCCTTGGGAAGATGAGTTAGTATAATATACCAAAAAAAAACAGTGGTGAAGTACAAATATTGACACAAAAAGAAATATGAATATCTCTAATATTTTAATATTTGACAATTGATTAAATGAAATACTTTTTATCAAAAATATGACAATTCAAAATGTACACTATCAATGATGTCAAGAATTTGTAGTGAACTATACCATTATAAAACATAAAACATTCAATCTAACTTGACGTGCTATTCTTGGTCTTAGTTCTTCAATGTAACATTGATTTAAATCAATACTCATTATTAAAAATATATTAAGAGAGATATTCTTATTTATTTTAGCAGCAAAATTTAAACATCACTCTGTATTTAAATAATTGGTAAATTCCCAAAAATATATTCTTATATTATTTTTTCCTTTCAGAGAAACATGTAAGATGGATGCACCTTTTGTAAAGACCTACGCAACACTTGGATATTTATAATTTTTGTATATTAAATTATTGCGTTTATTTCATAAAAGTATATTTCTATAAAGTTATTTATTTTTATAGAAAATATTGTTGGATGTGATTCATGTTGTTTATTTATTATTTAGTAAATATATTTATGACTATTATAAACTTACAGTAAATAATTGAATTGGGTAGTTTCAAATTAGTTTTATATTTGTGTATGTATGCATATTTAAAAAATTGATTGGGCTTTGCATGAGAAGTTAATCAAATCAAAGATGGAAGTCCAGTGTATACCGACAGATCCATTAAGTTGTCCATCCAGATGTTTGAGACTGTGAAATGAGCCCTTCACCTTGGTCCTTACGCTCGGTCATGCATAACTTAGTGGAACTGTCTCCAACCTCCCAACAACACTGGACTATATCAACAATGATACGTTCAAAAGCAAATTGATTAGTTAAAATAAAAGTTTTGCCGTATTTATTGTGTCAAAAATCTATGTTGATATAGCATAAAGGCATTTATTAGCCAATATTAATTAAGATTAGGTATAGAAAGTTTATTTTTAACGCATTGTAATGCACACATTTACTATGTTTTATCTATGAAAAAGTAAAATATTGATTGATGTTACACATTAGAAACGGATATGAAGATTAGCGACTAAAGTTTTACATTAAATTAGATTACATTTAACGTCGTTGATAATTTAATTGCATTACTTTGATAATATTACAGAGACGATCTTTTAAAAGATCCTCTTGTTAAATTTATATTATTGCCAATCGCATATGAAAGAACGTTTTCTTAATAATCGATTGATTATTGTAATTGTAAGTTTTTGCGAGAAGTATTTGTGCTGATTTCGTTGTGCTGATAGCTTTGAATAATAATTACATATATATAAAATAGCGTTTGATTGTATAAGATTTTTTTGGTGTTATGATCTAATATATAAAAATATATATCGCTATTAAAATAAATTACTTTTCGATTGTAGTGAATTATAAGTACAGCATTAAACGACGGTTATGATTGTACAACACTAGCTTAATATTTTACATTTATCTTTTGATCTACATTGAAATATTTCTATATGTGTATCGTTATGCACCACTTATTAAAATTATAATTAATTATTATATATGTGAAGGAAACAATATTCCCAATATATTATAAGAAACATTTATGTGCACATAAAAAAAATTAAAAAATCATAAGAAACATATAAAAAAACATTAATGTAATGTAATCTTATTAACGTTAGATTAATTTTGAGAAAAATTGGTGTTCGAGTTATTGTATTGTGGACTTGTGTAAAATGGTTCACTTTAAGGTATTAAATTAAATTTGCAATTGAACACGTATCATTGTTTATATATTGTGTGTGAAAAATAGTAGTCAAAGTCAAAATGAATGTGAAAAATGCATAAATACATACATGTATGACTAATGTTCGATACTTAAGAAATTTTTAATGATATTATTTTATTGATTAGATATTAATTTATACTCATCTAAAATATTGAGAAATATTTAAATAAAAACGCAGTTATAGTACTTAAATTTTATATTGATGAATATATCATCTATTTCCAATATTGATGAAAGAGCTTTATACTGAAAATGTATATCGAACATGAACTTAAATATAAAATGATGCAAACATGAATCACATAACTTATTTATTTTATTTAGTCGTAATGAATACTTTTTAAACACCATGTTGATCATTTTGGATGCTTTTATTGTTTATATTTAATAAGTATATGTTGTATTGTTAAATGTGCGTTTGCGAGGTGTATTACATTGTAAGTGTTACTTCTGTATTAAAAATCTATACGTACATATTCGAATATGCAAAATTGTGAACGCGATACAAAAAAAAAGTCACTTTAAACCATCGAAACAGAAGGTTGCCAACAAATTGTCGATACGAGGCAACATGATTTTGCATCATCCATAACACGTATCCTGTTTCAAAAACAAAGCGTTAGTTTTCCTTTCCGTAACTGTGAACACAATACCCGATTTGTTTATACGCACTTGGTTAAATTCACAATATTATAGTGTTAATATTATTAGTATTATTATTAATGAAATATAAGTGTTATTACATCTTAAGTTCAACTAAGATGGACTGTCCATTTAAAGACTGATGACATGTTGGCAGCCTTTGACGATATACAAAATTATTTTAATTTATGTCACTTCAAAACGAGTCAAGGAATGTTTCACATATTCTTATGAACAAATCAACAAAAAAAAAGCAATTCAAAACTTGTGAGACACGTATGCAAAAATAAATGAAGAAACATAGATCATTTACACAACTTATAAATTGTAGAATAACAAATAATATAATAATAAATTTGTCATAATGTAATGATATATACATACATATATATGAATTGTGCTATTAGTTAGTTGAATGTAATAATTATCTGCGATTTTTTATTAATCAATGATAAAAATGTATTTAGTATCACTCGATCGAATGTCGCGCAATAATCAATTTGCCAACTTTTAAACAGTTCTTCCTTGTGGTTGTTGCTACAAAAGGGTCCACAGTATAAGAGAATGAGTATATAGAATTGTTTCCTATAATGCCATATTATAATATATAGATATTCTCTATGCAAATGTTTTTGAATCATATGGTATCTTCTTACATTGTGGACCCTTCAAATCATTATATAAGGCATTCACAGCTTATTTAAAAAGCTTGAACCGAGTTCGGTATGTATATGTATAAAAATATCAATTTTCCTTATGACAAATGTAGAAGTGAATAATTAACACCAGTATTTACAATTTTTAGTCATTTTATTCAATTTTAATCGATGTACGATGTATAAAATATATAATAACAAAATTTCACCTTAATGATTCTTATGAATGTATAACATTTTTAATACATATTATTACTATTTAGTGAGCAGAAGAAACGGGACTATTAAATACTGTATGATAAAAAGGGGGTTTGAAAATGGTTGTTGATTAAAATATATATGATATACAATAAATTCATTAAAAATGTTGATTCTATTTAAACAAACGTACATTCATAAATCTTCAATAATGCCTGATTATAGATAGTTAATAAAAATAAAAGAAGACAATCGAGATTATCAGAAGCAAGGTTGTCACAAATAAGAATATGTGAAAATGATTTATCGCAGATAAAATATATTTCAATAACACTAAAGTACAATGGTCAGCAATTTTAATGAAGTGAAAATTGCCTTTCTTTAAATTTTACTACAGACAAATTTGTCGTTCATCAATTGTATGTATATGTATCTTTAAAAACATATATATTCTGTCCGTTACACAGTCAGTACTACCCAAAACTGATCTTTAAATATATAAAAATAGATAAATTTCTGTATCTTAAACATAAATATGGCACTTTTGCATTATGGTAAAATTTTAAATGTAACTCAAAATTTGTCATGTTTTTCTTAATAAATATCTAAGGAGATAAAACTGACTTGGTATATAGAGACAGAGTATATATGTAAATGTAATAATACAATACAAAACATTGATCCAAGAGAAGCAATATATAGCCTTGAAAATATATGACAATTAAAAGATATCTTACTATTTTTAAATTAAGTACGTCTGCAATTGTTTCCGAGATATTGCTTATCAATAAATTAATTTTCCGTGTTTTTCAATTGTCTCATTGCGCCGTAACACCATATGTACAATTTATTTAGTAATCTCTGTTAACGTTGAGTTTATCTCTATAATACATTTAATAGTATATATTGTTGACATGTTGTCGTTAAATATAACTATAAGTGTAGACAAATAAAATGGCCTAAGGCTTTTAATAGGGTTCCTACGACGGAAATAATGAATGTACGTATACATAATATACATGATATGTATATAAAGCATATTTAAGTTTGACTGGACATGTAGTTTATGATTTTAAAGAGTTAGCATTTCACATTATATAATTGTGTACAATATATAATATAAACACATACATATATGTAAATATGATACTTGCGCGGAAAGGAAAATCACCTATCGACAAAACGTATAAAAAATAAATTTATTTTTTGTGATATACATAAGAGAAGATTAAAAACGAGTAAAGGAAGAATATATATATATGATATGTATTTATGTCTTACATTTAGAGTATATTAGTCTTGTACTGCCTTAGTTGTGATATAAAATACAGTAGAATATGCTTATATTAAAAGTAAAACAGATTCAAACAAAATTTATACGGAAAAACATAATAGGAAGTGATAATGAACTAATGTAATGATTTAACGAATATATCTGTGTATTAAATTTAACTTTCTTGATTTATATCATATATGTAAAAAGTGCAAATTTCTCGATTATAAAAAAAAATAATGTAACATGAAATGAATAATAACTATTAAATGTATGCTTCTCACTTCTCGAATAATATGATACATTTCAATGATGTCTTTGGCAATGTTAACAAATATGATATAAATCAATGAGATAATAAACTTTTTATTCTGTTAATCATTTCCACAATCCTTATATTTGAGATAATCTGAGAAGATAGATGGCTTTGTATGTAAAATGTTAGCAACGATATACACAATAATAATAAAAAATACTTGATTGTTGCCAATTATGCAGCGTATAATTTTGTCAATGCCATTTCTCTTGCCAGATCGCCTCAATTATAACTGCGCTTACTCATTTTGTGATTATAACATAATGCAGCTGCAAATATATATAAATACAATAAAAGTAAATCTTTAAATAAATGTCGCGCAAAATTAATCTACAATTTGGAAAAATTTGTAATTAAATTTTTAATAATGACATGGATGTTGTAACTTTATACGCTTAATCAATTCAGATTATTTGCAATTCTGACTTGTATAAAAGTTTATATATATATAAAAGTATAAATCACTGTAAATTTGAGTCGCACATTGACTCGGTATTTAAAAACTTGAAAGCCCTAATCTTCGTCATATCTAGTATCTCGCATAAAACAACTAAAACCAATAAGAATAAAAAAAATAATTCACTTAATATATATACATATTTATATATATCACGCATAAAAAAACTATTAATCTAAAATGTATTACATTGTATGAAACAACAACAATAAAACTACAATGATTTGTGTAAGATAACGTTATATTTTTATTTATTAAAATATATATTCTCTCACTATTGTCTTTCTAGATATCATAACATCATGATGAAATTTCAATAATATTGTTAATGATAATAGAGTTTGTTCAAATTTACAGCGATAGAAAATAAATATAGTTTAAAAATATTTACATATAACACTTTTATTGATACCTGATTTTACGTTTTCCTCTCTCCTTTTTAAATAATAGTCATATACTTAACTTAAATAGCTTATATAAAATTCATCAAGAAAATAACTAATACTCATTGGGCACCTAAAAGTGCCATAAACCTTTGAACTTAATAATATGACAATTTAGTATAATTTAAAGCTGTCAATCACTTGAATTTATTGAACCATAATACTTTTAAAAATATGATATTTACATAATAAAAAATTTCGAAATAGCGCGCAAAAATTTCAGCTGCTTTTTAACATTTTAAACCACCTGCGCTATTACTCACGATCACTTGAATAACGTATTTAAACATATACTCGTCCTAGGATAGACAAACTCTAAACAATAGATTCAGAAAAAATTGGATGGTGAAATTACAGCTACTATTCTTCACTTTTGATTATCAACCTTATATCGTAACATCATAACGAATATCAGAGATTTTATGTATTCAGCCCTGATCTTGAAAATTTAGTTCCTCTAAATAAATTTCTTATAGATATTCAGGCGAATCGAACATAACAGCTGTAAACGATATATAAATAAATAAATAACTGCTGTAAATGATATGCTAGCACAACCTAACAACTGCGGAGAACATTGTGCTAGCACAACTTTAATAACATAACACAATTTCTGTAAAGGTAAAGTCTATAAAGTTGTTTACAAACAGGTTACATATGTTCACTATCATTGAGTCAATGGTCCACTTTTTTATCAATCCTTTTACTTGCCAAATAAATATAATGGAAATAGTTACACACATACATGGCAGAGCTTGTTCAAGTGAAGGCAGAATATCTATGAATATTAATTTTAAACAATATAAACAAAAAAATTATATTTTAAAAGTAATTTTGCTACTTGTATAGAATGACAGCGCCTCGCTCAAAAAGTATGTAATCCCCGCTGAGTCACATTGCCAAGATTGAATGTTTTGGCCTTAACAGCTACGAAAGCGGCCATTAAAAATCAAAATATGAAAACAAATTCATAAATTTTTATATAACGTTTTAATATTTTTACAGAAAAAATAACATATTAATTTTACGATAATTACGCAAGAACTTTATAAGGATTCAATATGCCTTTGGGATCCATCAATTGTTTTAACTCACGCATCAATTTCAGAGATGACTCACTCTTAGAATAACCGATATACTGGGTTTTCTTAAACCCAATCCCATGCTCAGCGCTTACGGATCCCTTCATCTTTGATACTTCTTCAAATATGAACGGTTCAATTTTTTTGATTATATTGCTATCATATTTCTTGATTGTTATATTCAAATGAATATTTCCATCACCTAAAATATTATATTTATTTTTTAAAAAGATTCATATTTGTTTACAACAGCAATATATTTACCAATATGTCCGTAACCACAAACACGCACTGCATCATTTCCAAGAACATCTTTCATAACATGGACAAGCTTATAATAATCTTTCAAAGGAATTGAAAAATCATATTTTAAAACGTATCCATCATATAACAAGCTTCCAGTGATGCCTTCTCTCAAAGCCCATATTGCCTGGAAAAAATAATATGAATAATAGCAATCATATCTATAATATATGTACATTTTTAAGAAAGCATACATTTATTCGACTAGGCTCACTACATTGAGTTCCATTCAAAACAAGACCAGAATCCAAAGTTTTTTCTAAGAATGCTGATACTTTTTCTGTGTCGTGATCTTCGTTAGATCCTCTTGTTTCAATCAGTATATAAAATGGGTAGTCACCGATTGGATTTCTATTAAATTTTAATGAATCACTATTAGTATTCTACTAAATTAAATATTTCAATAACGTATTACTGTAATTTTGAATGTGTTACACAGCAATCCATAGATGAAGCGTCGATCATTTCAAAAGCTGATAATATTTCCCCCAATGAGTATTTTGCTTCAGCGTATAACTTTAAAATATCTTCAAAAGAGTTTACACCTATAGTTGACAAATGTTCAAATAAATATGTTATCTAAATAATCTATAATCTGAATACTAAAGTTAATATTGTATACTATATTTCAATAATATTACATAATTATCTATATTATAATCAGATAACATATCACATAATGTCCCTAAGATAAAATCTTATCCTGTTATTATTTAGAATTATATTACAAACAGGAAAATATGCAGAGCATTCAAGTTTTAAGATGTTTATTATGTTTTGTATGATATTAAAAATCTGTAATAATTTTATTTTTTTAATTAAACCCATGTATAAATGATATATTGTCAGTTTGAAAGAAGACTGTTACGATTCACATATTATAGAAATCATTAGATACCGTTTATGGAAAAGCAGAATTGCAAGTAGTGTTATGTAATGTTTTCAATGTAACTATATGCCATCTGCAAAGTAACCTAAATGAGAAAATAATGATGATGTCTTCTATAGTGATAATTGTGCAGAGGAAACATAAGAACATAATAACTACAAATACTAGCCATAAGCAGAATATAGGCAATGTTACTAATTCAGTAATTGAATAGTATGTCATCAAATTCAAGATGTCATTGAGATAGGTATCAATATCAAATTTAAAAACTCAAAAAAATTTAGCATTAAGAGCTTTAAGAACAAGAAAACGTATTAAAGACTTGACACTTGCTTACATCACTACTCAACTCGGAAAGCAACACTCAATTTTGACTCACAGCACCCGAAAAAGAGAAACCAGATACCAGAGAGATTCACCACTTCCAAAAACTTCACCACTGTGATAACTCTACCACATAAATTTCAAAATACTCACAATTCCAGATTGTCTTTAATAAAATAATATTACAAAATAGAGCAAGGTAGAAATTTCTATACTTATTAGTTAGATCGGCCCGATGCTCAAATTTGTCAGTTGCGGAGCGTCCAATTGCTATTCGAACCCAAACCTAACCTAATAAATATAATAAAGGCATAATGGATAATTTTTTAGGTTAGCTTTGGGTTTGAACAGCACGGGAAACACAGTAGGGAGTAACAACTGCTTGTTTTTGAGCGTGGCGCCGTACTAACTAACAAGTACCAAAATTTCTATACAAAATTAAAGCGCCCTTATCTAACAATAATATTTCCTGTCGACTGAAAATAACTAACAGTTTTATGTATGTCACTCATAGAATGGAATGTTTCTATTATTTATTATTTATAAGGGTGTTTTACTATATGCATATTTTAAAATGTTTCTTCTGATAATATAATAATTTTGTGACAGTTTTTCCAACTGACAATATATGTATGTAATTATAAATATTACCCAAAAACGCTACATTAATAGAAGGCATCAGCGCTGGACAATTGATAGCTACTTTAGTGACAATTCCTAATGTTCCTTCAGAACCGATAAAAAGATGTTTTAGATGATATCCTGTATTGTCCTTCTTCAATGTATTTAAACAATCAATAACTTCTCCATTCGCTTTCACCTAGAATCATTGAACTCAAATAAGTATTTACAAAAATAAATCTCAATATAAATCCTCAAGTTTCAAAACCAGTTAATAAACTAGGCTTTATGTAATCCTTTTCAATAGTAAGAAGCTGTTAAGCAAGTTTTGAAACTAAAAGACTTAACTTTTAATCATCCAATAAACAATATATTATATAAGCAAATACTTAACTGCTTCGATACCTAAAACAGTACCATGAAGATTTCCATATCGCAATAGCCTTAATCCACCAGCATTAGTACTAACATTTCCTCCGATCTGACACGATCCTTTTGCACCCAAATCTAACGGCATTATCATCTGCTGTTGGCGCAAATATTCATCCAAGTTTTCCAAAATACATCCAGCTTCACAAACAACAGTCCCTGAAAAACACATAATTGTTATTATCTGTAAACCAAACAAACACAAACATTATCAAACATTACCCGATAGCTTATCAAGACTGATAACCTTGTTCATTTTTTCCAAATTTATCACAACTTCATCAAAAACGGGCACCGAACCACCAACAAGCCCCGTATTACCACCTTGGGGGCACACTGCCAAGTTGTTATCATTACAAAATTTTAATATCTCCGATACTTGTTGAGTTGTTTTAGGTTTTAAGACAACCTTCGATTCGCCTGATATATAAAATAGTTTGATGGTAAAACTATTATAATGAGTCTTATTGAATCGTATCGCTAGATACCTCTACAATTCTTTATCCAATCTGTGTTGTAACTGATCAGTTGTGATTGTTCTGTTAAAACTCTCTCCTTTCCTAATAACTTTTCAAAGTGTTCTATATGTTTATCTTCAACCGTATTGAATTTTTTACGCAGTACGTCATATTTAATCTAAATATAAATAAGAAATGTGAACTTACATAATCATCTTAAACAATACTTACAAATACTCACCCGTGATAATTCTGGAATGCCCGATGATGCAAAACGAGATGACCTTGTTAGTAGAATTGATGTAGATATACTAAATAAGTCAATCGAAAATTTACTAGTTATTATAAACTTTGATGATAACATTATTATGTGTTTGTGGTTTATAGTTTCGGATGATAATAAATATGTTCGAGTTAGAATATATAAAACTAAAATTTTTTTTTTGGTTATGTCTTATGACAGCATAACTCACTGCACTCAATAGCAACTAACACTAGCAATAACATATGTTTATATTTATAAAGACCTTGAATATGATTATAGATATCTTAATTCTGAAAATATCTTATCTATAAAACCTAATCGACGGTATTACATAAACATTATATATTTTATGAGACAGTTTTTTTTATTTTATGTGACATTTTTTTTTTTAAATATTTTTTTAGAAATATTATTTTCTAAATTATATAATTAAATTATTTAGCTTTTGTTATTACTTACTGGCAGCACCATAGCTGGGAACTCCATCGAGCTTTCTCGGCAGCTGGCACGACAACTGCACGTCTCGTGTTAAAAACACACTTTTTTTATTGTAAGGTTTGGCACTTCCAGTATTTTTTTAATTAATTAATTTATGGTATATTAAAAAACAATCACAATAAAATGTAGGGATTGTCACTAAGAACTTAAAATCACAATTAGTACATGTCCTTCGTGTGATAGATAGTCTTTGAAGCACTTAGTTGGACAAAGTGCAACCAGACATTGTTGAGTGTGATATTTCGATAAGCACTCGAGTGGCACCCCTAGTGGCATATACTGTCAAAACGTCGAAATTAAAAGTAAATACCAATCTTTAAAACCATTTCTAGTTCCATAAAGGTAGCCAAAGAGTTCTTAGTTTAAAAAAATCTAAATATGACGCGTCGTGTTTGCGTACAGCCAGGAGCCCACCGGTGGGTCTGCGGCATTGGTGGTCTGCTCAAGTTTTGCCCGCCCGTGGGTCCACGGCACCCAAGTGGTTAAAAAGCTTGCTTTTTTAATTATATAATATAATAAGTGAACATATCAATTAAAAATAGAAAAATGTGAATTTAACAAAAGAGAGCCGCAAGCGCATACCTATATCAAGAGCCGATGCGGCTCGCGAGCCACGATTTTCGCCCCCTGGCCTAAACCAATGGGTTCCCAATTCCGAACCAAGCAATGCAAGACACTGCTAATTCTAAATCAGAACGAGAAAGGACGTAACGATACCTTTTACGTACTTTTGTAACATTCTAGATTTGGCAACATCTTTCCTGTCCACTGGAACAAAGTCTTCGCGAGAAATGACATCCATCTTTATTGCATTAATCTATAAGGCATTAGAATTGGGCCTGTTAGAGTACAACAAAAGATTAAAATAATTAATGCGTTGTGCAATTATAAACTAATGCGCCATTATAAATATATACGCGTCTTCTTTGTTGGTCACCATTTACGACCATTCAGTTCAACTTAGCTAAACATAATAATTAGCACACTAATGTATATATTATTTTATTTGCTTTTATATTATTTTAAAAAATAAGACACGCAGTAAAATTATGTTTGATGTTACAGTATATAATTTTGCGTAGTGAGATAATTGTTTATAACCGCTTTTGCTGTTAGTGTTAAAGACAATATGTCTAGACGTTTGAAGTTATAGCCGAATTATAATTTTATATAAATATTTTTAAGTAATAATAAAACACATTTACAATTTACACTACTTTTTTTGAAATGTAATTTTCAACTTTATTAATTAACGCTAATAACGTAACAAATTTAATATGCAATAAATAATTATAATATTTTTACATATTAAATTAAATAAATAATTTGGTAAATTCTAATAAATAATTTTATCTGGCATTTTGTAATGGTCGCAAAATTCTGTCTTACGACCACTGTCAGTCGTGCCTTGTATGTTTAGAATAACTTAACCTATATTTGTAGGAGTTTCTATAAAAACACCCAATGGAATTGTTAATCAAACAATTTTTATGCAGTCATTCACTGGCGGAAATACATTTGGTACTATTCTAAAACATCTCATCATAAATTCTTAATGTAATATTCTTAATCATTTTATAGACACAGATAAATCTTTCATCATGGACGGATCAGCAATTTTTCCTTGATAATACTATAAAAATTGCTCTCTTAGAAAAATATCCAATACACTATACGTACCAAGCGATGTTTATTAAACAAATTATGCGATATTTGGAAGATAAAGGCATCGAAATACATGATGATTTTTACACATATTATTGCAATGTTATAAAAAATCGAATAGAAGAATATGAATATTTTTATAAACATTACAAAATTGATTCAGAAAATATCATTACTTTAAAAGAAAGCTCTAAAATGGTCGCCGACGGAACAACCGGGCTTAGAACATGGGAGGTAAACTTTTATTATAACTAATTAAGGTGACCAGACGTCATCTTTTGAACAAAATTGTCCTTGAACAAAAATTTCCAATAAGACCTATTTGACCTTTCTTTAACTAACGCAGCAATTTGTCCTTTATCCATCTCGAACAAAAATTTCAGAGATGGACTTTTTATTTTTAGTGCCCTCCTTTGATATTTTCAAAATCTGGTCACCTTAATTATAGTCATTATCATTTTTATAATATGATACATATAAATACGTTTTAGGCTGCTAAAATACTCTCCGAATGGTGCGCTCTCAATTCAGCAATGTTTAAACATAAACTTGTGGTTGAATTAGGATCTGGAGTTGGACTTACTGGTATCACAGTGAGCAAATTATGTGATCCTGATCACATATGGGTGACTGATTGCCATCCAGTAGTGGTGAAGCTTTTAAGCGATAACGTCAAATTGAATACAGCAACAAACGCTTCGAAAAAATTAAACATTGGTAAATGATTAATATAATTTGTTATATTATATGTAATTAATAATTTTGCTAATTAGCTTCCTTCAAATTTCAGAAGTGTTGAAACTGCCTTGGGAGGAAGTATCGGATAAGACTTTTGATCAAATTATACCATCTCCAGATATCTTACTAGCTGCTGATGTCGTTTACGATCCATCCATATTTAAAATCTTAACAGACGCATTTTATTATTTTTTAAATGCTAAAAATAATTGCCAAATAATATTAGCATGCACTGTAAGAAACAGTGAAACACTCGAAGGGTTTATAAAGCTACTACGTAAGAAATAATTATGATTTATTAAAAAAAATATTATTTACCATTTATTTTTATGAAAACATTTTAGATGAAAAAGAGTTTCAAGTGATTGAACAGGAAGTTCCCAAACCAAGTGTATTTTGTTGGCCGGCACATACAACTGTGAAAATTTATAAAATAATTAAATCATAATCATCTGTTTTAGAGGTGAGCAAATATAAAAGACTAAAGCTAATATGACATAATTGTATAACGATAATAAAAGCATTTATTTTTTAAGAAACTTCTCGTTCAAATTCCTAGTAATTGAAATAAAAACAATATTTTTAAAATAGAGTTAACTGTTTTTCTTTACTAGACAACTATTTTAAAGCTTAAACGCTTCCCGGGCGCTCATGCATGTTGGGAAAGAAGTCTTACCATTTTGGACGTTCCCACAGATATGAGGGACTACCCATCCATGATAAATATACTATTCTATAAACGAAAAAAAATTCCTACGCTTACTTTTTTTTGGAACAATTAAAATTCTTAGTAATTCTTAGTCATTTTTACTTTACTTTGTAATATTTTAATGTTGTTAAAAACTAAATCTATTAATGTCCTCAAGTTATTAGTTGTGCTTATATTAACATATCCACAGAGGTGGGAATGTGTCTCTTCGATTACGGGAAAATTGCTCGCCGCCAGATATTATGAAATTTGAAATTAATATCTGCCACTGTGCTAATTAATAAGTACCTGGTTATGTTTAAATATAATTTTAAATAAAAATTTAGTTTTCAATTCTAAAACGTATTTATGTAGCGTTTCTGGCCGCTTTTGTAGCCGTTAGGGCCAAATATGTCAAAATACTCGGCAGAGTATTTGGAGATTGTGGAATGAATAATGGCCTTACAATTTGTGCTAAGCGAGAAGGGAAAAAGAAGTTGCTGGATAAGGACATCGGTAATCTAGGGTTTTAGCGTTCTTTATTGGTTTAAGTTGGCACCACTGCGTTACTCACAAACACACTCATTCATAGTTGGACATTTGTGTTTCTTAATCTATCATATATTATCTATATTGCTCGCCACCAGATATTAATTTCAAATTTTATGAATTTTAATTTTCCTGCACAAACCTGTTTTGCTGTGTTCATGGAGTGTTCATAGTTCTGATCAACGCTCACTCGCCACCGCTCGTTCGCACCTAACCTGTTTAAACAGATAAAATAAGTTAACGAAGTTAAATAATAGTAAAGACGACATGTTTGTAAATAATAATTGAAAATATATGCATATGTTATTATTGTAAAAATGAAATAAAAAATCCTGGCACGCAATTGGTGAGCAAGAAATTGTTAGGGGAACAACTTTCCTGGCGAGCAATTTTCTGCACACCGTGCCACTTCAGAGAAAACGTTCTTTTTAAAATCAGCATTTATTGATTTAACACCCAATAAATAAATAAATAATGCTTAAATTCTTCGCTGTCCATGGCTTCAGTGCTATCTGAAGGTGTAGGTGCAAGTCTAGATGCATAGGGAGCCATAAGAAAGAAAAAAAAACTGCGAACGCCGACGAATCGACAATTTCCGGTCTTCGGTCGTATTTTCACTTACAGCAACAATATTCTTGGCTTAACGGCGGCATGATGATGCACAGCCCTTAATCTATTTCCAACGATTCCAGTCTCTTCGAATGTTTCCACTACGCTGCGAATTGTTTTCTCAGCAGGACGATGAAATTTACCATAATCTTCCCATAAATTTCGATAGCACAATTGAGCAATTTCAACGAGTTGAGCGGTGGTTGAGGGATTTATTTCGTAAATGTGTTGTTGCAAACTTATGTTTGACCCTTTAAACACGCATGATTATTGACAGCTGTCTGATTTGCAGTACTGTCAACGTAATAAACTAATTGAAACATCCTGTACTTATTATATTATATTCTAAAGTCTACCTTTTTATCGATGATTACCATGTCAAAAATTAGAGAAAGAATTGGACATTATGTAGTACAAAAACGCTTTAATAGTACCTTAATTTGTCGCTCACTCCATTCTTCAAACTGTCGATTGAATCGATGGCCATAATTTAGAAAACGCACCACCTGAGCTGCCTCCTTATCCTCCGATTAACAATCTCAAGATAGAAGTTCTCGTTGCCGGTGCCCAAAAAAGGAATTCTAGCCCGGAGGAGTGTCTGGCCCGTCGGGACGCTATGCCTCGTTCCCATCCGAAACCACTTTTCGGCTTTATCATTACCCGTGTGCCGCGGGTCGCATGATGGACGTGGCGCCACAGCGAGACTTCGCCCTAAGGAAACCTATTAAACCGGACCCTGGCCTCCTGCTCCCACGAACCGCCCGAGTCCTTTGGCCGTCTCGCTCGCCTTCGGAGGTCCGACCGTTTCGAAACGAGAACAATGTGTGAAGTCCGAGCCCGAACCGCCGACACCCAATAAACTAAGGGTGGGCAATTATTTTGTCTGGGAGGTCACTCACACCGGTCCGTTTAACACATGTTTGCACGATCATGGGTGTTTTACAAAAAGGTGCAATGTATAACACACTACCGTTTTGCAGATAGAACATAAATCTTTTCTAAATGAATTTTTCGGTAATCGATTGGGTGCAAAGTGAACTGCAATATCTTCTGCTCTACATTTTCCCTCTTATATTTTTTGTTACCAAATATTCCATATAGTAGAGTATTGGCTACATATAAGGGGGCTTAAAATATTCGTAGAACTAAATATAAATATAATGGTTAGAGTAGTAAATTTGCTACATCTTACCCAAACATGGTCAAATCTATTATTCCGGCGCTAACGTGTAATTCGTCAAGCTCTTGGAATATACTCATTAATTGTCTTAAATATCTTTCTTGCTAAGAATTATTTTAGTTATGGGAACAAAAAAAAGTCGGATGGGGCTAGGTTATGTAAAAATGAGCATGAAAAACCAATTGGAGGCCAAGAGAATGGATTTTGACATTAGTTCGTATAAACGAATAAGCCTTAAACGTTATCTTGGTAACAAGATTTGTTTGCGATTTGATCTGGATTGTTTTTTTACGAATGACAGCTCGTACCTCTCACCATTAATTTATTTTTTTACTTTTCGAACTAATCCAACAATAAAATTCTCTAAACATCCCAAAACTGAAGCCTTAGATTTTTCTGTCGATTTACTAGCGTTATTCTCATAGTTCATTGTTCTTTGGATTCAGTGGTCGCAATTCGACAAAAAAATACCCTTATTACACGGCATCCTTTGAAATTGCTATAGTGTGCACTTTCGCTTGTCATGTACCTGTCACTCATCCTTTGCTATAACAAGATTAGAAACTTTTAATATATACATACATATGTTATCAAACCAATATATAAATATAAATAAAACAAACGTGATCATTATTAATCCAACCATACTAATTAGTGATAAATTGCATTCCGTTTCCAAGTTAATTAAGACACAAACAAGTAAAAATGATCAAAATCGATAAATTGTTATGGGCTGTATTACAAGTAGATTGTAAGACTTGACAATTTCTCGAGAAATGAGCCGTCACTATAATACTTGTAAAATGCGACCCGATTTAATCAAACAATTCTTAAGAAACTTGAGCCTGTTTAGTATTGTATAACCAAAACGTTAAAGGCCACTCGAGAATCCAACGTCAAGTATCCAACAGCTCATATTCGTCTGATACTTTTTTCATAATCATTTGTATCTTATTGCTTATGCGTCAATAATTCTAGCACACTAAGCTTAATTTAAAGCTGAATTTCATTGAAAAAATCTATGCTCATAACATGGTCCAGAATGAGCATTCACAGCCAATTTAAATTTCATTTATATTCGCCGAAAGATCAAAATAAAGTGTAGCTATTCATACATAACACTAGTCGAGAGAAACGGCACACGCGCGTCTGAAATTCCGCGAGCGGTACCCGCAGAGCTAGCAACTGGAAAAAAATACGCGAGCATTTTTACGATCCCGTTATATATGTACGTATATATCACTTGCTCAATAACAAACTATAAATCAGAAGCATCGTTTTTTTAATCCGAAAAATCGAGGAATGGCGGTTCTTAAATTTCATCACTATTCAGCATACTGTTATAACTAGGGTTTTGGGGATATTTGCATATATATTTCTGTACCAAACGGTCCGTCAAAGCACTAAAAATATACATTTTATGATGAATTTATACAAAGAAATAGTTTTAAAATATAAAAATGTTACGTTTTAATATTATTTTTTATGTTGCAAACTTTTTGGTATTTTTTTGTTTTATTATTATTTAATTATTATCAAGTCTAGCTTTGAATAATATAAAATGTTTTCTTCTTTACATATTTAGCTGAGTTAAAAACTATTTTCAAATGAATTGAAAATGTTAAGTAGTTTTTTATAGATTGAATCTTTTTGACTATCATTGCATGCACAAATTTACGCAGTAATGCGGTAATCTCTCGGACGCGCACGTGCAATCTCTTCTAATTTATATTGTAAATCGCATGGCTACACAATGGTTTTACTGTCTAATCTTAAAAATTAAATTCAAAAATACATAAATTAAATTCTTAATATTTTCGTAATATAATGTTTCAATATTTCAGAAGAAATGATTTAGAAAAATAAGACCAGTTCAGTTAGCGACTCAGCACCATCGAAATCGCCTTACCATCGTCTCATCATATAATTCGAGGTTTGTTCTATTAAAATATTAAAGCTTATTTTTTTAAACATCATGCTATGGTTCAGCTCGATTTGGTCCGAGTTATAAATCTGACTTCATCAACCTTATTGCATAATTAATAAAGCTGCTGTCTTTATTTTATGGCAACCTGAGAGTTTTATCGAAGACCCCTCGAATCCTTTTCACTGACGAAACGCAAAATAGCTTCATAAGATTCACCAATTTACAATGCTATAAATTTAATTTGCTCCAGGAATCTAGGATTGTGATACTACTTGGATAAATGTGTGAGCACTAAGTTATTTCACACGTTCCTCCATTCCAGTAGCATCCAACGAACATACATGAATTATTAATACGGCTTACTATAAAGAATTAGAGGAAGTGTATTTATTACGTACGCGATCAGAAAAATAATCACGTAGCAAGAGAGATATTTCAACTCACTCGCACGTAGATTAGTAACGACATTCATGTTATAATGTTAGATTTTATTATGTATAAAGAAACATATGATATAATATAAGACTATGATAATTCCAGTGCATTCGGAAAGAAAGAGATTACGTTTTTTTATGAACCCGCTCAGACTAGGGTATATATTTTTTATTGTGTTCGAAGGAAGCTTTGTATGTTAATCTTTAAACTAATAAACGATAAGTTTCCGATGGGTCGTAAAGATACAGAAAATGAAGAAAGGCCGCACGTAGCGACTATTGTTGCCAGAGTACAATAATAATCTTCGGTAATGTTCTATAAGGAGATTGAGTGAAATTTTCATAATAATATGAAACATAATAACTTAAAATTTAATAAATATAGAACGCAGATACTAAATAGTAAATAAAGCGTTGGGCTATAATCTATTTTCATATACTAAACACAGATCTTAGAAATTATTAAGTATTGGGAGAATCACTACAACTTTAAATATAATATATCTATGGCGTTCTTTCATTTAGCTCATAAAAATAGTAAATATTTTTTTTAAATAAAACTATTTTTTAGCACATTTTGTAAAACCTCCAAAATTTAAGGCGTGTCTGAAATAACAATAAACGACATTTGTGAGTAATGAAGTCATCAGCGATAATGGCTAGTGATAGTATTTTATTCATCTTGCAAGAAAATAGCTTCGTGCGTAATATTCGCATACATCATTTGAATAATTTATTGCTATTTTTACGTAAAACGAAACGTCTGTTCAACGACGTAAATCACTTATAAGCTACACTCGAGATAACTTGCGGTTGGACTCTTAATGCCTTTGGTTTAACAGCGAGGTCAAGGGTTTCAAAAAATAAATGTTCTAAGATAACCAATATGAATATGGACTTTCGAGGTCTTGGCTAATTTTGGGACAGTCGTTAACAAAATTTAATTCGTATTAAGCGGCAAATTGAAATTTACGCAGAAAGTCCCACGCGTCTTTCAAACAAATTGACGGCGACTCTCCAAATTGACACTAATTGATCCTCTGGTTGTAAAGTGAACACAAAAAACGTCAATTAGCGGCAAGAAATAATAAATTTCAATATTTCGCTAATAAAGTAGGCGAACGCGCCTCGATACAATACCATCAATAGATTCTTTGGTAACTATCCTGAATGCTAAATTGTAAATTATCACGATGAGGTCACAAGTGCCGAATGAAAAAATAGTAAAATTAATTTTGAGACTGTATAGAAAACAACCGTTGTATATATTGCATAATGCTTGTATTGGCTAATGTTTAAGAATTGGATAGTGTTCCCGAAAGGTTAGTGTGTCGAAGGAAGTCGAAAGCAAAAAATATGACAAATGAACAACAACATAAAATACAAATGATACATATAGGAATAAAAATATCACATATAGTGTTAAGTAAGAATGGAGGGGAAATGACCGATGAAGGTTTGGTGCCGAAGCCTTTGTGCTTTTTAAAGTAAATAAGGATTTTTTGTGACTGTTGGGTCTAGTAAAGCCAGAGGTGGGAACATTTGGTAGCAAATTTTTATTTTTAAACAAAAAAAAATATTTTTTTTAAAATACAATAACAATGATGAAATTTTATTTTAATAAAACAATTAATAAATGTATGAGGGCAAGATATTAAAATATATAGTATCGTAGACAGGGCCGCCGAGAGCGACCCGGGCCCTGGGAAAACAATGATTCCGGGCCTCATAACAAAAATGGAATTTTATATATTTTTTAACATCGTAATATATTTTCTTAACTAAAGAATAATAGGTACGTGTTAACCCTTTCTATGCTACAAATAAATATAAAAATTAGCCACCGTTGCAACATATTTTCTGAAATCATATTTTATGCGAAATATTTTAATTAGGCATTCAAAATTATTAAAAATATCTACTCATATTATTTACCTGATAATTATTCGTGTTTTATTTACAGCTCAATGTTGCCATTTCCAGACCAGGTCAACAGCAATAAAATCGTGCCATCGCGATAAAAACGCTCGATTATCAAGCGTTTATATTAAGACTTTTTATAACAATATTACGAGTGAATATCGAATAAAGCTAATCCAAACCAAATATTGCCCAATAGAAGAGCGCAAAAAACAATTATCCCTTCTCAGAAGGCAAAAATCCACGTCAAAAGCAATAAAATCGTGCCGGCGCCGTCACAGTGGGAACGCTCGTTGCCGAGCGTTCCCACTGCGACGGCGCCGACACGATTTTATTGCTTTTGACGTGAATTTTTGCCTTCTGAGAAGGGATAATTGTTTTTATATTTATTCCAATAAAATGTATTCCTATATTACTCTTAATTTTTTAACAGTTACGATTATCCGAAAAAATATAAAAGAAAATAAAAATGCGTAGAAAATATCAATCTGTAATAATAATAATAATAAATAATTAATTAATAATTAATAATAAATACGAGATATTTGTTCTAAAAACATATTTATTTGTAGATGTGATTTATTTATATAATATTATTTTAATTATTACAAATTTAATATTTATTTTAGAATATCACAATAATATTTTTTTTATAAATAGTTTATCTTTCGTAGACAGGCGGCCCTCGACTTTCGAACGTTCGACTTTCGCACAATTCGCTATTTCGCACATTTAAAAAAAAAACAATTTTTTTTAATTTTTTTTTTTTTTTTTAAAAACGTTTTGATAGCGGTGAATCTTTTGCTTCAATCGGACGTTCGTATGATACAAACAGGTCTACGATATGTTCAATTTTGCAAAATAAAAATATAATTAAAGAATACGTTCAAAATTGTGGAAAATAAAGATATATTTCCACAATCTTTAATGATATGTTTCCAAAAAAACACAGCAAAAAAAACATAAATGAAATGGAAAATCTTTGTCATCGTAGATCGATGACCAACATCAAAAAGATGTCCCTCTGAGTATTTCAATTATTCAAGCAAAAGCTCTTGGTTTGCACAAGGATTGGAAGGATAGATTAAAAAAATATTTTAACACGGTTTTTCAAGCAAGTAACTATCCAAAATTATTGAAGATGTAGAATATTCCTCTAGCCAAATATTTAATGTAGATGAGACAGGTTTATTTTGGAAAACTCTTTAACAATGAAAAATATGGATGAAGCCTTCACGCACCTTGACAAATTTTTAAATATTATGGAAGATTGTGATCCCAATGGAGAACGCATATCTCAAGTGCGTGGGGCGATCAATAAAAACATAGCATGTTATAAAATACTATATAAAGAAAAGAAAAAGAATAGTGGAAAACAGTTAACTCTTGATAACTTTTCAAAGGAAACACCCGCAAACCCCACTTAAACATGTCTCTTAAACGCCTCTTAAACATCTTATATTTACTTGATAAATAAATATATTAAAATATACACAATTTCAATTTTTTTTACTTCCCTCGACTTTCGTACATTCAACATTCGCACACATTTTCAGGATCCAATTATGTGCGAAAGTCGAGGGCCGCCTGTACTTAGTTATTTCTACTCATGCTAAAAGTAACATACATGAAATTTTAATTATAAATGATTTTAGTAATTATAGATTAAAAAATATTTAAATACTGCATAATATTATTCTACTTTGATAGCCTATGTCGATAACATTACATAAGTTAATTCCCTACAATGGAAATTATTTTATTATCCACTGTTTTCAAGTAATATAGGCATTGTCGTTTTTGTAGTTTTAAGCATAAAAAATATCGTTTTCAACAAATAAAATGTACGGGTTTTAAAAAAACATAAGTTAATTCCCTACAATGGAAATTATTTTATTATCCACTGCTTTCAAGTAATATAGGCATTGTCGTTTTTGTAGTTTTAAGCATAAAAAATATCGTTTTCAACAAATAAAATGTACGGGTTTTAAAAAATGGAAAAAATCAATACTACCGGTATTGCATTTTGTAATACCGATGTACCAAAGGTCGATTTTTGTCCCAATACCGGTATTACCGGTATCGAATCGTCAAATTGACACAGAGGACAAATTCAAAGTCCAGAGAAAAAGCAGCCGCTTTCACTCCCAACGAAAGCATGTATCTACATCATAAATTAATTTATTTTACTACTTGGGGTATTTGAACTATTTAACTCACAAATAATTTATAATTCTTAGTAATTTGAACTAAAACATGTTTTTGGTAAAAGCATGTCTAGTTAAAGCACACTTTGCATTTTAAATAAATACAAAAAAATTGAAAGCTATGATAGTGGATAATTTTGATTTCCCTAATCAAGTCGTAAACGTTACCTACATATATTAAATAATAATAGATTTTTTCACTATGTGATACTAAAATAATAATGAAAATAAAAATCTGACATTTTCTAATAGAGAAATGACTAATGATTTGCATGCACTACCCACATCACAAAAAAATATTTAAAAAAAATTCAGCTCGAAAACCACCGATTCCGAAACTGTTCCCTTTCATATTAAAAAAAGGTCTCTATTCAGGTGAGTCTATTGAGCGCTGATTTCTATCCATTTGCTCTCACGGTGATGAATTGCTTCATTACACCCTCTCAGGCAGAGGACTCCGATGGCGATCTCAGAGAGCCTTCTGGGAATCGGGAACTCGTCTTTCCGGGCCGATTCGGCATCAGGAAAAGTACAAAAAGAAGCCTTTTATGTGAAGTTTTTAGGAGTACTTGTGTCTTTAAAAATCGACTCATGGTTCGGGTTCAGCGAACCCAGAAAAACGAGGAGGCATTGCGTTGCCTGCTTTAATGTGCACAAATTCGAGGAAGATTCATCTTAATGAGTGACTAGACGCTCGCGGGAAGTATACACTATCGCTGACGACTCGTCATAATAAGATAATACTATTAATTTATGGCATAAGCTTAATAGTCGTTTAACAACAATGAGTAATAAAAATATAATTTTATAGATTATTTAAAAATGGTATTGCCAAAGTATTTTTAACACACCTACAATTGTGTCACAGTAGTGTCGTCATATTTATGAGTTTTTTGTTATATTATTTTAACTAATAAATAATAAAAAGCAGTTATTTAAAAAACAAATTGCGTAAATTGTCATTATAAAGGCAAGTTAAAATTATACTCAAAAATCTTCAGCGCGTTAACCTGTATTATTTTGTATATTGGTTTATGTGATGATACGGAAAATTATTCTTAAATTTTGCTAGGAAATACAAAAGGTTAGTTAAAATGTATGAATTATATTCTGGTGTATGTCGCAGTGAAATGTACATGCAGAAAGTAAGCAAAATAAAAGTCTACTGAGGAAATTTTCGTATAACCAAATTTTTTATTATAATAGGTTGATAATTTAGTAAATCTATTTTTATTTTAAACTACTCTCATTGCTCTATTTTGTAATTTTTGTAAAATCGTTTTAATAATTAAAATGGGGCAATATAATACTATTGTAGATTATTTTTTGTGTTTATACTTATTATATTTTTCAATCTGGACATATACCTATTTTTCATAAATCATGTCATTAATCACCACATTCCGAAAAATTCAGTACGACCTTGGACGATCGAACGTCGCTTTCTAAAGGCGTAGACGTATTTCGCCGTTCTACGAAGCGACTGCAGCGACAGGCTGGAAGATCGCTGCACATATGCGATTAGCCAGCAAGCTTTTAACCCCTAAATGATATAAGCCTGGATTCCGATCAGGAGAGGGCAGACGGTCAGAGAGAGTCCGAGACAGTCAGCAGACGGTCCGAGAGTAAGACAGGAGACGGTCAAGGGCAGAGAGTCGCAGAGACAGGACAGCCCAAGTGACCAGCAGACGCGCCCTCACCGACAGACGCGAAGAATCGATCTGGAACCCCCGAACGAACACATCCGCAAGAAAAAGAACTATCTCCTGTATCATCACCTGCGTCAGCTTCACCGCCGTTTGGAGGAAACGAGAAATAAATCTCGAGAAAAAAGTGAAAAATAGAATTCCCATTTCTCGAGAAATAAAAAACATCAAGAAACCAGAGTTGTTACTATGGCGCTATAAGTAGAAAGATAATGTTTTTTTTTTGCATCCGTTTAAAAAAATATAATGTATTTAAACAACAGAACTGTAACAGCATCTTGAAGATGTGAAACAAAAAACAGTCGGGCGTTGATGGGTTAATCATATTTCCTGGGTTTACCGCCCACTCGCGTCTGAATCTAACGGAGATTGAAAAATCGCTATGTGTGTTCTGTCAAATGCACGTAATTGCTCACGACGCTTGCAACTCACCGCTGGAAATTACTTTTATAAAATGCTCATTTGGAGATTGGCGATGGCGAGACGTGCGCGAGAGTTAATCTCTCTTGGGTGTTTCTTTTTTTTCTTCTTCGCATCTCGTTAATTATAAAATAAAGACTTTCTTATCCCAAAAATGTGAAGTTATAAACCACCAATTGGAACAAAGAATAATAATAATAACAATTATAGTAATTATATAAATAACAGAGCGATGAAGCAGTGGTGAAAGCCATTGCTTAAATCTCACATGAGCCCATATTGCTTATATTATAATACTCGGATTCGATTTTCCTAACTTTTCCTGTAATAATCTCATAGATCAATGAGATCAATTAAAATACGCTAATTCTTTGGAGACATTGCCAGGAGAGATGAGAGAGTGTGAATAGTTGTAGTTGGGAAATTCGAGAGATGTATTGTTACAAGTATGATTCGGAAGAGGTAGGGCGATATCGCAAAAAGATGAAGATAATTACTAAGTTGTTCCTTTTAATATGGCTACAATTGTATAGAACTCAAAGCGGAAGGTGATTCCTCATGTGTATCCGATTACCAAGCCGCGACCATTTAATTGCCCCATTCTATCCAAATCGTCATTAAGAGTGAAAGCTCTGCTCGCTCTACCAAAAAATTTGCGTCAAATTTTGACTAAATGTTATTTATAGAAAATAAAAATATTTTCTCTCTCGTCACGTTGAATAATCTTTCTGAAAGCGAACGCGTTTGTCATCGACTAGATTTAATCTTATTTATACACACATGGAGATGAAAGATGGTGTTGACCCAGCAGCATCTGTTGCAAATCTGGCGAGATGCACAAAACGCAATGATGCAATTCACATCGCTCATATGAGTACATATTTATGTACCACTCAAGAATCAGTCGCCGTCCAAATTAGCCAATTAGTTTTAATAAGAGCTTAATTATGCAACAGACCATTGGCCGAAATGTTGTAATTGAGGCGTGCTACATCAATAATCGATGTGGATAGACATGTCGAATAAATTACACAACTTCGCATGATCTAATGAAAAGCACCGGATGAAAAATACGTATCTTCTTAAATTATTAAATGATGTAGCTTTCGAAAACAAAGATTAAACCAAAACAACATTCGTTGATGTGATAACACTTAAACCTTTCTATATTTTTATCGTTGTTCCTGATTTCTCAACAATTTTATGCTGTATTTTACAAGAAATTTATTTGGCTTCATATTATATATTGCATGCCAATATAATTACATACATAATCTACGAAATTATCCAATTATTAACGAAAAAAATATTTTAGAAAGCATAACGCATGAAGTTGGCCATTCAAGTTCGTTTTTGTTATGATAAAATCATTAGCAATTTTTATTTAATGCTATTGTGTGGTTTGTTGACATTTTTTCAGTGTAAATATCTCTTGACAAGTTCTCATCTATTATAAGAATTAGGAGCTTTTTAAAAAGTCAGCCGCGCATTAAAGCGCTTCGCAGAAGTGCAGAACTCCCTTTAATGAGTCACTAAAAACGACAGTCAAAGGCTGAGTTTATGGCGAGGCTCAGAAGAACTTCCTTAGCATGGCCTTCAAATCCAGGTGTCACTGAGTTATTTTTTTCACTAGAGACGCAGCCTTATCACCAGTTTAAGCCGACGGCAGGGCGCCCTAACGCCCCAGACGCGCGCAATCTTCGCCCTATCATAGTTTAACCCAATATATTAATTTATTCTAAACTAAACACAAAAGTACTTGAGTTTATCATCCACTATGTCTTAAAACATCGCTTTCAAGTATAGCATTATACAACATGAAACTGATTTCTCATTGAGTAATTTTTAATTGTTGTACTTAAGGTTTATTACTAAAGAATTTTTATAACTTCAGAAATAAAAATAAAATACCACAATCAAATACGCACATATCACCATTCAATATAATTTACGATAGCATAAATATTTAGTATTCCTTCTAATAATTCTAAGTATTCTTTAATTTGTATTTACTCAACAGTTACGACCACAAACGATTCTCAACACCTTAACCCACATTGCCCAAAATCGACTTGTTAAACGTGTCCATTAACCATCATCATCATGGGAACTATCGCTCTTCGATCGCTCGTGTGAAAAGCCAACAACAAAATCAACAAAATAAACAACGACCTCTTCGACTCTAATAATTCCTCTAATTGACTCAGTCATTTGCGCTGTTAGCATTAGGTCTTGTGGCACTCTATCATTTCGCATCTTTATTTCATTAGAAGCGAGACTATTCGCGACCCGTGGAAAGTGGGCAGACCTGAATCGGAAGACCACCTGCGATCGGTCGAAGATCTTGGCTTCCGTGTTCATTAGCGAGGTGTCAAAAGAAGCTGTTCTAGAGGCTGCATATTAATCTGGCGACATCCTTTCGCGGGACCAATTAAAAGCGTATCAAAGAATCGACTATCTGAGAGTTAATCGATTAAACACCGTGAGAAAGGCACGAGAGATGTGATCTTTCAGATAGAAGTGACGACTTTTAGAATGACAATATAATTTAATTAAGCAGTAGATTATAGAAAAACTTTCTATAAATGTAAAAGCAGATTGAATTAGTATTAGTATATAATAGTACACAATAAAAATATTAATACTTCATTAAGTCTTAAAAGCATTAAATTTCTCACATGTCTACTATAAAACATCGGCTACTTTTAAACGCGCCACCAAGTCACGCTTTCATCCTATCAATCAAACACAACTTCAATACGAATCGTTGATTTTAAAATTACGTTAAATTATCCTCCAACTACTATAATTTTCTATACAAGCCAATCAAACGTGATTGCACATTTGATTATAAAACAAATTGCTTTATTACTCGCCGCTGCAAATGCTCGCATGGTTACCTATACCTATATTTTCTCAACGCAATTAATTTGTAAATCAATCGAGACATGCTCTTCTACACACATGTTACACACATGATCTAAGAAAACAGATAAAAAGACTTTTATTCCCATGCGTCCCTTTTGTATCAACCACACATGCAGTATTACAAAGACCTCTAGGAAGGAAGCAGAAGAAGCAAAACAAACATCCAGAAAGATTAGACGCATATTGTGTGATAAATTATGTCTATCACGTTACAGGCTCAAACAGGGACTCGGTGTGTGGGCGTTTAAATGGTTATATCCCTAATGCCTTTTTAAAGATTTTTGAAAGGTCACGTTTGGGACCTTATCGTAATATTAAATCGGTTCTATTGTGTGCGTTTTTATAAGTATAAAGATCGATTAAGCCATGTAGATACGATCTAGCAACATTAAACACTATATAACAATAACCTTCTATTATTATATTAAAATATATATTTATATGGCGTTGTTGATAATAAATCGCAAATAGCAAATATACAGGTTGTTTCAAATTAGGCAAAAATATTTTTGCAATTATATTATGATGATTCAGATGCTCTTTTTTAATACTAATTATGTTAAATTTATTGATACGATGATATAAATATATTTTAGAAAATGTAATGCGATATGATTTTAAGTTTCAGATCGAATACCTAAATTTACTGCTACTAATTTACTATCTTTAAATATTTTTTAATATCTAATATTTTTTAAACATTCAAAAAGCAATAAAGTCAACAATAATTTGCAAACAATTTTAACACAAACAGAGCCGCGTCAAAAAACTACAATCTGTCCCTTTGAATAATAATATTAATTGTGAAAGTACTGCATAGAATGTGGGTTCTTTTGAAGGCAATGTTCCGCTCCTTTTATTTATTGTATAGTATGTAGAAAAAGGGCTAAAAGAACTTATACCTAAAATATATCACTATATAGGTACATCTCAAACAACTGTAGTTTAATTTAGATTCATTATTTGAGGTCGGTTTTTAATTTTTTTTATTGCTATGATTTTTTCCAGATTTGGGCCCTTCAAGGAGAACGGGCTCCGGGAATTTGTCCCGTTTCCCCCCCCCCCACCCTTCTTGGCAGAGTGGACATTTAATGTTGAACTTAGCAATATAGCCATTTGTCTAAATAAGCGTTTTCTTATTCGTCTAAGCTTCTATGAGAAAACTTGACACATGCTTACTTAATGGAGAGCGCCATCGCCAGACCAGCGAGACCAGAAATTAGAAAATGTTGTGACTCAGTTCGACACCCTAACGTATTTATAATAGTATCAACTGTGTCTTTTTAAGAACTATTCCGCCACTACAGTGACCACTCTACATCTAACCTGGCCACATGCTAAAACCGTTTTGGATACTGACACCTGAATTAGATCTGTATATTGGTATCAATAGCAATTTGTGCATTAAAACTATATATATATATATTTAGCCAATTTACACTTAAAGCTATCAATATGTCAACAGTTGATCAATAAAATGAGCTAAGTTTATAATCATTCACATTATTTCTTATAGTCATTTGGTACTAATTTTCTTTTTTTCTAGAGTTATTCTAAAACATACAATTAGCCAGATTGTTAAATAAAGCTTTTAAGCGGCGCTTATAAGACTTAAAGTATCACTCGATTACTTGATCTGAAACCAAACAAAGTCATCCGCAACTCCAGAGCTCTAACTAAACAGATTATGTTATTCAACGACAGCAAAGATGGACGTACACGAAGCCGTGTCTATTTGGTAACGAACAAGCAAGCTCAAAGCCCAAACCTTCGGTGAAAGGCGACCATAGTGCTTGTTAGCAGCCATTCGAACCTATATACTATCTTGTCATCGAACGATTAACCAAATCTGAAACCATACATAACCCGATAATAATTACTATAAAAAAAGTGATTCGTTATGGTCATGATGTGTGCAGATAGATAGATGGATAAACAAAAAAATAACCAAGGCCCTGTTACCCAAACGGCAACACTTTGACCCACATCTGTGGATAATTGAAGCCGGCCACAGCAGCATGCAATGTCGGAAACGCCTTGCCAGGCCCGGATCGGATTTTTCCGACCAAATACGGTGGACAATCGCCCGCAGGAAGCGTTTCCGATGCTGTATATGATTTTCACTTTAAAAAAGATCGATTGAAATGGCATTGTTTGTGGTCGAGTGCCCCACTTATATGGCCAACAATTGACTGGGGCTTTCTTCCTTGTTTGACCAACACAATTCATGACCGAAACAATTACTGTGATGATAGACTTCCCGGTGCCTCATGGGCTGATGTAATATACTACTATTTATTTTTTTAATTAAGATTACATTTATTCTTAATTTAATTGCTTCATTTAATCACAGGTGGTAACTATATTTGCATTTGGTTAGTCTTCCATAGTTGATGACTAGTTTAGTGATAAAACTTGAGCACACAAAATCAGGAATATAAATCAAAAAAATTTTTTTATTGTATATGTTATTATTTAATTTTAAATGGTAACTATATCAAATAAATAAAACATCAGTTTTAATATGATTTTATAATGTCCCAATAATAAATGATATGTTTCTCTTGAATTAGTACTTTTAAAAAGCTATCCTAATACAACGATAACTTTGACTTATACTCTTAAGTATTTAATATGACATCGTTTTTTTTATAAAACACAACAATATTAATTTGGGTAATTTAAAAAAAAATTGAAAATATGATTAAAATTATTTATAAGCTTCAAAATATACGTTAAGAAAAATAAAAAATCAGCAGCAAATAAACATTTTTATATTATTTATTTGTAATTATCGGACGGTCTCCCAACATTAAGCCTTGAAACAAACTTTTACGTATATTTTTTGATAACTGCCTCATTATTTAAAAGAGACAATAGGAGTCGAAACCATAGAGCGAACTACTTTTTTATTCTTTAATAATTTATTTATGTGATTAATTGATTGTTATCTAAAATACTTTTTTTAATGAATTTCAAGTTATTCTAGAGCACAATTAAATAAGATACTTAAAATAATTGAAAAAGGAAATTGCTTTAAAAAAAATCAGTATGTTAAAAATAATATTTTATAAAATATAATTGCTATTTAGAAATGCCGACTTGCTTGAGATAATAATTGTAAATGGTTAATATTCAATTTTTAATTCTTCAAACAAGACAGGACAAGGTCGTATTTCGTAGTGGTATGGCTAATTTATCTGTCAAAAAACGTAAGGTTAGATTCTAACCGTAAAAAACGTGCCATTTATACACACGCACATTATTATAATTGGGTTATAATAATCCTATATCATAAATACAATGCTTAACAAAATATTTTTCTATAAATGAATAATTTTATAGAAAATGTCAAGTAACAGTGGTAAACATTTGCGAGCGAATTTATACATATGTAGATAAACATCGTCGACTTAGAAGAAGACCGTCACAACTTAAAAATAATATTTTTTTTAGATATTTATATGAAACAGTTACTTCTTTCGAGAAATTTTACTACATAAAAAAAATATGTTACAAATTTTTTATTTATTTTAGTATGAGATTATATTAATAGTTATTGATAAACGATAAACTGGATGATCGTTGAAGAGAACATTAATATTATGATATTTTTTATAATAGACGTGAATAATCGAAGGAGCAAAATGGATCGACGTACTTCGATTGATTACAGATTTATAAAGACATTTAGGGTTCCCGTATTTTCACCCGAATTGTAGAGAAAATTGTTGCTACTTTACGTTTTTTATATATTTTAAACAAGATAAAGATAAATAAATACTTCTTTAGATTATTGAAAAAACGAGATTTAAATTGGCCGACAGACAAATTTTATAGCGTAGCTCTGTAGAAAGCCATTATACATTTTTGCAAACTGTTGATTGCCGCGCGGTGCGATTTCTTATTATCTGATTATTTATGTAGTTTTTTGATTACCAAAGCAACTTCTATTCAAAGTTTTCCTTTTTTACGCATCGTAATAAAAAAATGCAGCGGTTGTAAAACATTTCAAAATATTCATACACATTTAATTTTTGACAAAAGGTACTATGAAAATTATAGAGAAGTCAACAAATTTTTTGAGATATAAAAGTTCTTGATTTGGCATTTTTCTCGATAAATTCTCGAGAAGAAGCACTAGATATAAATAATTCACGATTATAGTATGGTACATATTTTGTTCGTGTTTTGGTATTCCAGTATATTTTAATCCTAATCCCTTAGAGTCGTTTACCCTTATTATTTATTTCAGTCAAAGTGTGGATTTATTATTATTATTTTTTAATCAATTATTTTATGTTGTGAAAATCTCTTTAAAAAGCGTTATTTTATTGTAAATAAAAAAAATAACGATTCAACGATATATAACTCTTTTCTCGTTGCTTGTTAACTCGTATTTACTATCGAGTTTTTCAAGATCTGATTTACTTTCTTAAGGGCTTTCACTTTAATAATTGATTAGATTTCTAGTTATCTGTTCATTGCTTTCTTATGAAGCACTTTTTGAAAAATCACGAGTTATATTTTGATAGATAATCAGTCAATTGATTAAAAAATACTTTCATGGTAGGGATGTGCCAAATTTAATTTACCCCAAATAACAAGAGTTCGATGATTCGAGTTGAGTCGAAATTGTTTATATTATGATATGAAATACGAACGGATACTACTAATTGGAAATAGGCACAGTAACCTAAGCACTATACGATCAACATCATGCTATGCACACAGTGACAAAATTGCAGGTTTATTAAACCGGACCACTCTCACGGGCGTTTAGGCCAGTTACAGTTAGACGGCGCATGAAAAAAATGCGTGATCCGTTTTGGATAAAAAATATTCCCATTCTCAATTAATTGGAACGCAGCAAAGATAATTTGCGAAGCATTATTTTATTTCATCTTACGCTTGGCTACCGTTTTAAATGCAGTACTGAAAGTGGACTAAAAATGAATACATTGTAAGTGCCAACTTTCTGTAATTTCTTTTCACGCTCAATATATATTGTACTGACTACGCAATAACTTAACAGATTCATTAGAGGTGAATAATAAATAATTATAACTTTAATATATATAACTATAAATTGCCAACGTTCGCCAAAATGTAAGTATATATTTTTTCTGTATAGAGAAGCTAGTACAAATCCACATTATTTATATTATATTTTAAATCCCGTATAAACTAAACATATTTAAAAAAATATTTTTTAAGAATTTGATGATTTTTATGCATATTTTACAATTTAAATCGTTAAAATCAATTTCGTAGAATTTCGTATGATTTTTATAAATGTTTTACAATTTAAATCGTTAAAATCAATTTTGTTGTCCGTTCCCAAGCGCACCCAAAACTGGGATTTCCTTTTAAAATTTCAGAAGCAATGATGGAACAATTTTATGACCTATATGGCTACAGCGTAGAATTGGTATATATAAACAAAGAGTGAATCTTCTCATGTTGAAGTCACTGTCAGCAAGTATTATCTTTTTATAAAGAACATACTACATAAGTTTGATGTAACTGAATATCTTGAATTTGGCTATTCTGAAAGAGGAATGATGGCACAGAACAAAAATTGAATAAAAACCATGACATATTCTGCCACATCGGAATTAAAAATAACCCACTCTTAGATATTTTGGCTATCGATTATTCCAGGTATGCAATCACATATTTATAACCATTGTAAAATATCGGTTATTAGATAACATCCAAGAAACTACACATTTATAAGCTGTCCGTTGGCTGATATATATAGCGTTCCCACTGCGACAGCGCCGATTTGATCGACAATAACTTTCAATCCTCATACATACACGTTCACGTTTAAAACGTACCTGGTTTATTTGCAATTCTTAAAATCTAACGTATATGTGCATTAAACCGGAAGCAATGATAATGTTTATGTAATATATGAGTAAAAACTCACTTTTCGGCCTCGGAGCCCGGCGACGGGAATTCAAAATATGAAGATTTCATTACGAAGACTGTTTTATGGTTGTTTATCTAATTTATTCAATGTATTCTTCTTATCCTAAACACATTATGTATATATTTAATTTTCATAGTTATAACACACCTAGTTAATTTGCAATCCGATTATTTATAAAAGGAAAAACTCAGTTTTCGGCCTCGGAGCCCGTCGCCGGGAATTCAAAATTTGAAGATTTCATTACGAAGATTGTTTTATGATTGTTTATCTAGTTTAATCAATGCATTCTTCTAATCCTCAACACATTATGTATATATTTAATTTTTATGGTTATAACACACCTAGTTAATTTGCAATCCGATTATTTATATTCAGTCAAATGGCAAATGAATGAAAATTATTGTCGCGTAGCAAAATTTTATTATTAAATAATAAGTATTTAAAACTGTTGTCACGGTACTGTCGGCCATCTTGTTTTATATTTGAATGCTTATTTTTCATTGGTCGAAACAACAGAATGCATTACTGATGCCTCGAAAAGCAATGAAGCAAATTCAATTTTTTTATTATTATTATTTATAATTATAATTAAATATATTTCCTTTAACGGCTGTAACGCTGCCATAGAAAAATAATTTTTTAGAAGTATTTTTCTAGCTAATTAATTTAATGATATATAATATCATTATATATATCATACAATGCATAGTTAGCTATAAACTAAGCTTATTTATTTTTTTATATTGATCGTTCTTGTATCAATCCACAATTAATTAGATAAATATATAATATTAAAATATTTAGATATATCAATATATGTTATTAGTAAAAAAATATACATATAAACAATAAAGAAAAGTGTCAATTTATCGTAATTTTAATTAAGGAAATGTTTTTGTTGAACACAAGGCTCTCTCCATTCGATCCAGACGATCGAGGAAGTTTCAAGATTAAAATTGCATAATTAGTGACCTCTGCAATTATTTTTTACAAACCTTTACACGTAGAGATTTAAATTTTTTTAAATTGAACACGAATCCATCATCATTATGTTCACTTTTGACTTGTTCTTTTATTTTTTTGTATGGGACAATCATTACGTTAATTTCCCCCATAATGCATTGTGTTACACATGACGCACATATTGTTCTTTATAATCCATCGCTTATTGTTTGTCACTTTGTCATTTCCTTGGATTTGAATAGAATTGCTTTCTCGTACAAAGATAAAAATTATCCGTTGATGTGTCGGCGACAAGCCGAGAAAGTTTTTAAGTGGAACAAGTAAAACGACAAAGCGTGCCTAATGCAACTCATTGTTTCTTTGCGCACTCGAACCATTGGCCCAAAACTAATCAGAAACAACATTTCATTCCATCTCAATATAAAAAAAAATAACGTTTTGTTGGAATTTTAGAGGGCACAGCAAATTTCAGAGTGGCAAAACTGCGATTTGTTTCGCGAGAGGAAAAACCTTCGATTCGGTCGATAGCCAATCGACAATGCTGCTCTTTAGTAAATGTGTGTCAAAATTTTGACTTTAAAATCTTGCGGTTTCAGTCTTTTTGAAACGGTTCGAAAGCGAAATACACGTGGCAGTCTACATACATAAATGAGATATTTTTATTGGAGAGTCAAGCTGAAAACTGCCTTGGTAATAGACAGTGTGCCTATAAATAAAATACTTTCTTTACTCTCGTTGCAAATTACAAATAAACAATTTCGTTGTACGTGTTTATTCGATCTTCGTTAAGCGTGAAAGTTGCTCTTATTAATACGATTTAACGTTTGACTGAAACAATCGAGATTTTCGCTTAACAATTATTTATATTATATTATGACCGCAGTTTATGATTCATTATGTTTCATTTCGAATTTTATGAATCAATAAATTTATAGACAATCAAATAGATAATTTTTATTGAAGGATATGCTTCGTATTGTTTTATTGCAAATGACACAAAAATGACTAATATTAACAAACAGTTTCAAGTATGAATAGGCGTGCGAACTAATTATTGTGTAAGCAATACAACTATAATATATTCCAACTGCGTATATTGTTACTGAAACAAATTAGTTAATGTTTAAAAAATAAATGGCAAAATAACCAAATCAGTTTTTTCTCTGAAAAGACTGCTTTCAAAAATATTACCCATGACTAGTAAATCAATAAAAACCAAAGAATAAAATGCCTTTTTCAACATATTACAAAATATTTTAATAAATGGATCAGTTATCGAACACATGCAGCATTCGAAATGGGCGTCAACAGTATGTATATGATCGTATGTTAGAGATGTTGTAGATGTTTGTATATACGTATGTTAAATTGTAAACAAAACTTGTATAATGGATCATGATAATCAAATTTGTAATCGAAATAAATAATTAATCTTCTGAATAATTGCTGCATGATAAGAAAGAGCAGAGAATTTAAATTTGATCCCTGCGGTAATCCAGAATAAGCGAAATACTCGATAAAGCTAACAAGACCGTTCGAGAAGACAAACTTTGTCGTATGCTTTTTAAACGTCTGCGTAGATTTCATTGAATCAAATAATTTTATTACCGCCTTCGAAAACCAAAAGAGATTATTGACTTTGGAGCGACTCGGACGAAAACCGCGTTATTGGTACACTAAGACCTGCTGATAGTAATTGTATCAAACAATTTAGCAGATATTAAAGCAACTGCGGCCAGATCAGACACATGCTTATTTCGTGCTCATCGCAGCATATTTTAAATTATTACTAACGAATTAATAAGAACGATAGATACATTCCAAATATGAAACATTTTGTGGTTTGTATAACATTCTCATTTTTTTATGAATTGAGCTTATTTTTAGAATATACATAAAACAGTAATTATTTTCAAGATATCTTCAAATTAATGACTTAAATATAATATAAAAATGTACATATACACATATAAACTGAATTTAATTAGGAACAAAAGCGTAATGATTGCGTATATCTCAGTGTAAAAATTCACGGTCTGCCGATTTTATGTTTACATCCGTATCTGTAAAATTTTAATAATTCACTAAATTAACTACGCTTTGTGAACGATATTATTATTATTATATAAGAATTTAACTTTACTGATATCATTCTGAATTAAAAGCACTCTTCACTTTACGCAATATGATTAAATAACACATTATGCAATTACATTAGAATAATATATATTATGCATTTCAATAAATTGCAATCATACTATTGCATTGTATGTGCATCATGATTCGAGCATACGACTTGCATGTCCGATCGTTTCGGAATGATTGATACGATTCTCGGTAGAGCACGTGAATTCGAAATGTAGAATCTTCTATGGAAATTTTGAGTTCGTGGGAAGACGGCGGCATGTCTTGGAGATTTTCACACAATTAAAAAAGCGTAATGTGTTACGTCACGTGAACATTTTACGTAATTGTTTGGTAAATACAGGAGAGGGAAAAAACGTCGGAAATAAACATAGTTCGAGGCACCTATGACCTCTGAAGAGAAATGTTAGGATTTTGCTGTGGTTATGTATGCTATTGGTATTGTTGCATTATACTTGAATATTGTCATATAAGAAAACTGCAAGACATATTTTTAAAATGGTTAATGCTGTGTAAAAATGCGTAATATTTTTCTTCTCAAAATCTACACTAATTTTTAGTTAGAGCAATTTAATATATTTTATATTAAATAAATTTCTTCACCAAATTAAAGAATATTTTTTTAATTTATATTTGGGATAACAGTTATTTTTTACAAATACATTACTAAGAGTTACGTTAAACAGTCTTAAAAGTTCAACGATCTTCTCACCGACCATTTTATTAAAACTATGTTTTAATCGTCAATAAAACTTCAATTGCCTGATTAAAATTTAAATAATCGCTAAATAAAACGTTTTATCACACAAAATTTAATTGAAATAGTATATGGAGGCGTTGTTTTATTAATATTAATTAAATTAATATTTTTCTAATAATATTCGCTATATTTATAATATACATAGGCAAGGTATTCTTTTAAACAAAAAAGTTGCCGGAACTCACTTCTTGTCAAGCATTTTACTAAAGAAAGGTATATTCAAATATCATTTAAATTACATTTTTTTTTACTGGTGAAAGATTCTAAATTTTGCAAATATTTATATAGTAGTAGAAAATATAGTAGTTTCACCAGTGAAGATATATTTCAGCTAGCAAGTTATATTTTCAGTCGTCGCCGTCACAGTGGGAACACTCGCATGCCGAACGTTCCCAGTGCGACGACACAATTTTATTGCTTTTGACGTGGATTTTTGACTTCTGAGAAGGGATAATTGTGTTTTGCGCTCTCCTATTGGGCAAAATTCGGCTTAGATCTACTTTATTTGATTCTCACTCATTGAAAATCGTAATATTGTTAAAAATGTCGTAAATTAAATTGTAGTTTCTGATCTTATGACGTTACGCAAATTGTCAATTGCTTTTTAAACATCAAAAGTACCGTAAAAAAGGTGTTACATGACAAAAAAGCCCTGTACAAAGGTATATAGAATAGTACCTTTAAATTTGACCAAAAACTCATTACCTAAGATAATTTTAATAAAAAAAAACTTATATTCCCAGTTATTTTTCCATCGTTTCGATGCAAATTTTTTACATCGAAATCAAAATGAGATAAAATCTAGACTTCAGCTAAAGTAGCACCCTTTTTTATTTGATTTTTATCCTATAACTATTCAAGCAATTAATTTAGATAAAAATATATTATAAAATGAATATGTGTGGAAAATGTGTTATTCTTTATGCTCGAGATATTGTATCAAGTGTTATTTGTATATCATATTTATGTATCCTTATTTCCTTGGTTAAAGCACGTCTAATAATAACGTGTTCTAATATGTTTCATGTTAATCGTAAGGTTATCTACAAGTGTAAATAAGATTATCCATGTGTGCCTTTATCTCTTTATTTATACGTTGATGATTAAATCCTTCTAAGCACTTAAACTCAATCACTGCTGCATTAAATTCAAGTAGGTTCCTATAAGTCTATAATTTATTTCAATTGAAAATAATAGTATGCTTAACAATAAAAACTTATTTAAAAGGTTCGTTGATATTCGCTGTAGGCAGTCTTACTTGGCAGATTGATATGTGTCTTAATTCTGGATACATTAAAGTACGTGACCAATTATCTTTTCCGAGTTTCATTCGACCTTCCGCCATCTTGAGAGTCTGGTGCTCTCGGTTCGCAACCTTCGACGCCCCATGAGGCCAGCAGCTTCCCAAACCCGAGTTTCTTGTTTCCCATAAATGGTAAGCGGTCTTGGTGCCGTATATGGGGCCATTATTTGATGTTTTAATGTGTTTTTAACTGATGCATTTCCATCGGTAAACGACTCATCGGTATGGATGCCCTCGAACAACTTGAATGTATAACAATACCATTCTTATACTGCGATATATTTTTTTGATCGTTAATCGACACCATAATTTAAAGGCACAACATATGCATTGCTCCTTTTAGTTTCAGCAAAACATAAAAATAAAAAAGTTAAATGTAAGCTTGATAAAATTTGTATTCATCAGGATGAGTAAATTATTATTTATTAGTTTGTAAGTAGCGGTTGACGATGAGGAAAACAGCTCAAAACAATGATGACGCTGGTTTGCTGGGCACTCGCCCGCGGGCTGGAACGAAGTAACACACTGAAGTGTAACAGCGCCCTGTTCCGATCAATGTGGTTCGCACATATAAGGGCAATATTTAAAAATCTAAGAATATCTTCAAAATTATGAAGATTTTCAAGATGAACATGCTGAGGATGTTTTTAATTCTCTTGGCCTAAATAACAACTGCGGACTCCTTATGTTGTTTGACAGTTACAAACAATGATTACGAATTATGCTAAACAAGCAAAGCATCGGCTTAATGTGTGTGTAATTACCAAAAAGTAAATTATTAGCTTATTAATATGTATATATTTATTTAGTTAGACAAAGATATATTTACAAATCTAGTGTTTTCTGTGGCTACCGTAAAAGGCACTTTGCATTTCCATTAAAGGCCACCCATAGCTCATGCGTTCGCATGCTCATTTATAAATAAATCTTTATTGGATTTAATTAAAATGGTATACGAGTTGAAAGGTTACCATATAGGCACTCAATCAACTATTTTTATCCGTATGCGATTAATTTATTTCACTTCCCTAAGATGGCGGCGGAAATTGAACGCAACGCGGCTTGGATGCGAGCAATATGGACAGGTATGAATTGCATTGCGTATAATTTGTGACGCCGCCGCACATATTAATGCGTTTGTTCGTTTACTTTCACTAACAATATCACGAAACCATATTGTTCGATAAAAATCAACGTCGGCCGCTAATATGGCGGACAGATATGGGCTCGTAACTCCTTTTCAGACGAATAGTAAAACCAGAATTCCGCGGGTGTTCCATTTTTTTGCATTTTGTTGACATCAGAATGCACAATACAAACCGATTCGGTTTTAAGGACGTGGCACACATGAAAAGCAGAAGACTTTGACAAAAAATCGGTTTAATTAATTTATTGTCTGTGTGCATAACTCCACATAAATCAGATTGCATCTTACCCTTATGTAGAACTAAAGGGTAAAAAAACAAAGACAGTAATCTCGCAATCAGCGAAAGGGTAATTAATTCACTCATGAGGGGATCCAAGTATAAAACCTGTTAAGATTAAACTGCAAGATAATTACAATAAATTGTTAAATTTTAATATTGTCGCTCTTAAAAATATTAAAATAATTAGCATTATAATCAGACATATGAAACAAACCGTAGGGACTAGATTAAATAAACTTATTGTTGATTATTGTAACTGAAAATGAGCATGAATGGATCGAGAAATCTTCAAATATTGGTTAAAAACCAAATGGGTTTTAAATCAATCTTCAATTTTCTCTAACCTACCAGCTAGGGATTCTGAGCTTTCATGTTTTTCAATATCTCAGGAATCAATACTTTTGATTATTTTTCATTTAAATCATTGATATTCTTGCCGATATAAATGTTATGGATTCTTTCTAAGTGTTTCAATAATCTACTTGTAATCGATCCTTACTCAAAATCTGTTTCGGACAGTGAATGTATTGAGCTAACTTATTTTATAGATTTTTGAAATGCTTCCAAACTTCTGATTGACATGTATTTATTAGGTCTAAAATAATCAAACATATAATAATTAAAAATCGTGACGTAATACATCTATAACAGGGCTCAAAAAATAAATATATGACAATTGATTCGTCAACATCAACTTCACGATTTGGAATTTAATGTTCTCAAAATATATCGTCTAAATATTGAGTTGAATTAAAGTACTTCAATTTATTTAAAGAAAATATGTGCAGTCCGTCCAAGATATTTACGCTCATCGTCACAGTATTGGTGAGAAAATATAGTAGGGTGATCATGTGAAATTACAAGTGCAATTAATTTTTAATTTTTTAATTTATTTTTTACTTATTTTGTTTATTTATATACAAATTTAACTCAAAAACATGAGACCAGTTTTGGTATCACTCTCCAGGTTGAATATATGTTAAATATAATATTTTTAAAAATACCATTAGAATATTACAGGAATTGTTTTATTGATTACAAAATACCACAATAATTTATAGTAAAAATATAACACATTATAATTTTAAATTCAATTTTCAACGTATGGTCACCTTACCCTTAAAACAGCCCTGATTTAATATTGGTAACGTTCTCCTATCGGTGTAAACAAATTCGCGGAAAACTGTATATGTATGCATGCATGCGTACACGCACCCTTATTTCTAACACAACGATGATGAGCGCTAACATCTTGGATGGACTATATGTACATAAATGTGAAAACAAAACTTTTTAGATTGAGAACAATGATTGCGGCTGGTACAGATTGGTTAAAAATTGTTTCCAAAATCCTTTGATGGATTAACAGATTTTACTTTCGTATTTTAGTAATTTAACTATTGTAGGTAAAATGGTTAGGGATTGCTAAATCTTTTTACCGTAATACATTGATAGAAGTATCTCTGAGTAACTAATGAAATAAAATACTGAAAATTGCATAATGATGTCATTTAAAATGGCTTCAAAAAATAGAAAATATATTGGGCATGACATAGATGCCTTTGGACTGTAATGAAAAAACATTTTGGGCATGACGTACATGCCTTTGGACTTCTAAAGGCTAAATTATCGATTGCGATACAATTCCTGATTCCGATTTCAATTTCTACAATTTAAAAATAATGAATATAAAATTTATTAATTATTAAATAATAATTTAAATAAATAATGACCATACGTTTTAAGTATGTACAAGGCAAAAAATATTTTTCGTATTCAAAATTATTAATATAAATTATTAAATTTAGTATTGACACAAAAGCTTATAAAATATAAAAGAACATAATGCTTAAAAAAAAAACAAAAAGTAAAAATTTAAACCAGAGTTTCCCAACGTGTTTGTGCCACGTCTTATTTTAATGCCTCAAAAGGTAACACTTAACAATTCATATAACAAATGTGCTAAAAATCCTAAATTATAATATAAAAACATTATCAAATTTTCAAATTTGTAATATCATACATCATATGTATAAAGACCAAAAATATTGTGCATAAACGACATTAATGTCAAGTTCGCTGTAATTTAATTTGTTCTATTTTTAATTACACCAACTATGGATTTGCATCCACATCTGCGTTCAAAGTCGTTTGACTTTTTTTGCTCACATTTAAAATATAAATAAAAATAAGGCCATTCGGAAGTGAAAAATTAAGTCGATCTAAACAAATCAATCGCGACCATATCCGGAAATTAATATTTTTCAACCACAATCTCCTACTATAAAATATAAATACCTGCGTCTCTTTCCATCATCAGTCTGTCCCTTTCTGGCATCCCCCCTCCCCGCTGCGTTGCATTATCTTTTCACTTGTTCGACGCATCGTTTGTTTACATCTCATTTAGGGGCCGGTGTTGTCAGAGTACGGACGCGCGCTGCCGTATTTCGTTTTCGTTTCGCTCGCGAACGCGTATTTTGTTTTTCATTCTGATAAAATAAAACAGTTGCAAACTCATTTTATATTTAAAAAAAAACAAATGAAATTCGAGTGATAGGCTAACGATAATAATAAAAGTGATTTTTTAGTGCTTTTGTTACACAACTGCTGCTACCCCTAAGATATTGGACATTCGCCAATAACCGGCGAATAAACCTCCTAACTTTTCGACAAATAAAAAGTGAGTACAAAAATTAATATACATACGTATTTATGCAATTATAAAACGATCGTTATTTTTCCAAAACAAACGGTTGCTATACAATATACATATATAAGTAAAATATTATACAGGTATTAAAAACCTGTTACTTCATGTATTAAATGGTCCAAAAATAATATTGCAGTTCATAGCAGAAATTAAATGGAAAATCAGAAAAGTTCAACATAAAAATTTTTTACTAAATTTTTATTTAAATGGACATTGTTACTTCTGCTTTTAAATTATTATTTTCTATTAAATATTTTCTATACAAAAATATAATTCACAAAAATGACATGAGAAAAATATGCAATTTTTTTGTATTTTTTTTACAATAATGAAACAAATATTAAATTATATTTTATACAAATATTTTACCAAGAAGCTACTATTTGTTTATATATATATTTATTTATTTTAGCTCTTCGTATTTTTTTATGTTAAGTAAATACTCAAGAGTAGTTATATCTCGTTTCACTAATTATTACTTTTTAACTAATAAGTTTAATTATTGTCGCTTTTTTCATAGTATTGTAAATCGATATTTTCAAATGCTTATAACTCATAAATTTATATAGTGATTAAATTACCCCTATCCTAATTGTAGTTAGTTACTAATAGATGTTTTTACCAAGTTTTCCTTCACCTAAATTAAGAAAATATGGTAAACTAGATACTAAAGTTCATAAATTATTAATGAAATAATAAAAAATATGCAAAATAAAGAAATTTATTGCCAAGTATAATTTGTGTATTAATATATTTTTTCCTGCAGTTGTAATAAAAAAAATATATTTAACACAAAAAAATCTTAATTAAACATTAAATTTATGTGTCTACTTTAAACCAGTAAATATATAATTAATAATATGTATGTTTCGTGTGTTTACAATTTGTATTTAGGTGTAAAATTAATTGGCAAAAACTCTTATTTACAAACTTATTAATTAACTAGAAATATGTACTTAATTATTTGAAACGTGCGAAAAATCAGGTTAACCCTTTTCACTGGTGTCTTTAAATGATAAGAAAACGATAGATCAAGTATTAATTAAAAAAGTTGTTCTATAATAACCCAAAAACTTTTAATAGTATTGGATTTTTTTTATTAAGTTCGTTTTAAAAATAGCATCTGAGAATAAATATTTTCCCATAAATATCTACGTGCTTTCAACGCATACATATGAATACATATAATTTTGGGCACAGGGCTACTTTTAAATGCTCCGCTCGATTAAGACGAAGCGAACATCTCTCACGAATACGTTATGCTACAATGTAATTTGTGCAATCACAACGCCATTTCATTAATTGATAATTACAAAGAATCGTACATTGGCACTGCCATACAATTTTCTACGGTATGCATCGAGACTTTGGAATTACTGGGCGGCGCACTCAAAAGTAGCCCAATGTAACATACTTTTATATATGTAGATAAATAGTGATGTGCATTGTATCTATCCAATTAGCGCCAATTAGCGAGCTAGATATTGGAATTCAATTAAAGTGCTCGATCGGAACGCGATAATTAAAATGTTTTTAACACTTAACACCAGTATCGCGCTTAAATATTTACTCGGTAAAAGGTTGAAGAACGTTCCTAAACATCTTAATCTTCGAGATAACGAAAATTACGGTCAGGTATTCCTTTTTCTTTGGATTGCTATAAATCACCTCAGATTCTATTGTGCTATTTGGCCAAGTTTTATAAACCTTCCGAGAACGATACAGGTATCCACGAAGCATCGTGTTTTGGTTCAAGGGTATGAAATATTTTTTTATAAAAATATTTATCCATTGATAAATTCATTATCAAAATTATCGATTTCATAATATTTTTTGAGAAGATTGTGTGTTTTAGATTATATCTGGTACAACTGTTTTCAATTACATTTTAATCAAGTATATTATAGTTTTAGTATAAAATTGTTTTGATTCTCATGAAATGGTGGTAACAACTCACTGCCCCGATATGTTTGATATATTCAACAATACTTGTTTAAAATCTCCGAGCTGTCTAGTGTCGGTAGTGTTAGATTTGCATACATTGCGTATTTCTAGTTTCAAAGTGTCCGTCTGTAAATCAATCGCGATACGTTCTGAAATAACGAGGCAACGTTTCGGAAGTGCGCATCGCGTCATCGTCACGACGAGTTGTTTGACAGACGGCTAAAACCCGACGCTAACTGTACACGTGTGTGTCGCTCAGGTAGCTACCTGCCACCACCTGTGAACCGTTGGTTAATTTCAATGGTTCGTTCATTGTCAAAGGGAACGTTGCCAATTCGATTGTCGCTACGAGTTACATATGTATGTTGCGGTCAAAGACCTAACTATGCTTTTTATTCTAAATTTAAATATTGGCTTTGAAGAAGACTGTCACAAAACAAAATTAATATATTTTTGAAAGTAGCATTATAATTATATATAAAAATAACTATTTTTGTCAACTGGTTTTCTGACTATATAGTATTATTAAATGCACTAACCAGATGCAATGAAATATTAGAGATTTTTTAATACCTTATATGTACTACCTAATGATCACTATATTTATCAGTGATATAAATAATAGCATGGCGGAATAGTGCAGTCCGTAACGTCTCAGATTATTAACTCTGAGGTTGCAGGTTCGAGCCCCAGCAGCGCCACTCAAAATTTCATTTATAAAAAAATACGCTAATATTAAAAAAAACGCCCCCAGCTGCAGTGACATATATTAATTATAAATTGTCAGATTACAACGGAAAATTTAGGAATAAATAAATAATTCTGATCTCCCAGGCACGATATTAATTTAAAAACGCTAAGGTGCATGTCGGATTTAAACCCAGGTTTCTCATTTATCAGTCACTGACTTATACCACCAATTTTTATTAGTAAGAATATTTAAATGCTAATTGTAAATATTTAGTACGATTTTTTCCTTTATTAATATATAATTTCTGATCTGAATTTCTATAACTTTTTGTTTAAAATTTATATATCATTGGTTCTGGATAGATAATAATAACAATAAATAATGAATAATAACTTATATATTTTTATTTTGTTTTATCAGCTTAATAATTTGTTTCGTATTTTAATTTTTACTGTTATTAGATAAATCAGGCTATTTTTTTCAATTATTGAATTTACAGTGAGACAAATTTAAGGTAACTGGACTTATCCCTTCAGTATATGCGAAAGTGCTTTAACCAGATTTTTTTCCGTTGAGACATTCGAGCAGAGTGAATTAGTATGCACATTGTCAAATTTTGCGATAAAGCGGCAAATATGCACGACTTCGTTGTACGGAGCGCGTGTCACTAACGATTCATTGGCGATTCGCGTTTTGTAGATGAATCCATTGTTCTAAAGTTTTTCAGATATATTTAATTATTTATTTAAATTGTGGCCTAATAAGGTTGATATATAACATTGTATTTTTGACATAAGTTATATTAAATTAAGTACATTTTAGAGCTGAGTGGTGGTGTCGAAAATCCATCGAAAGTCGTAGAGTTTAGAATGCTTTAGAGAATCGCGATTGCGTCCATTATTTTTGCCCGTTGCGGCTAGGAAGTCAACGCTCTCATAACATGAGCCTTGCCAAGCACAATAATGCTTTCGGTGGTTGCTTCTATGAGCTGGAACAATTTTTGTGGGATGGTGCACTCATTTAGGTGTGTGCCACTATACTTCTGCAAATCATTTTTATATTTTATCAAAGATTTCGTGCGCATTAATAATAATAATAATAGAAACATATCAAGTCATGATGTTCAGATTTTTTTATAAATGTCTTTACGAATTTAAACTCTTTTTGCCATAAAAATATTGATAATTTTTTTGGCGTTTTGACAGTATATTTCCCAGCCAATGATATGTAATAGACGACATATAAATTATATGTATTGTTCCATGCAATATGCAATTTTATTGTTGAGAATACTAGTTGAATGGCAATGTAGAATGTTAGCATTGGATCCCAACCCATTTGAGTCATAATCGAAGAATTTGTATGTTTTCGACAATAGCAATAAACGCCAGAATTCTCAGAATGTCACGTTCGAATATGATTATTACTAGGTAGTTAATTTCGAAACACCTGACGTGCAATTGTTTGTTATTAATCGACAATAACAATTTTGTAGCGCACAATAGCGTTCGAAAGCCACCGCTCAGTACAAATAACAATCCGACATTTTTCCTGTCGATGTCGGAAGCCAACACTTTGTTACTCACGTACAATAAATAATTTGTACTCGGCGGCACTCGAGTAAAATAAAAAAAAGGGTTTTCCTGTCAACGCACAACAGCGGCAGCAAAGGGTCAGCGCGTACGTAGTACAGTATACGCGCGTGCGTGTGCGCATACGCATACAAATTAACGTAAATGTTACGGTCAAAGACCGTAATTGACCAATGATATCCTTATTTTTTAGAAGTATGCATCAAAATCAAACAAACAATGACAATCTAATCTATATATTAATATTGGCAAAACACACTGTGTATTCACGCAATAACGTGAAATTGATAGAGCAACTGCTTTATAATTTGCACGTGATGCAACGTAATAGATACTCATGATAATAATACAATAATGAGACGTCTCTTTGGAGTAATCCAACCCCACAATTACTGCTACACACATATTTGAAGTTGAAATCTGATCCCATCGTATCAATCCGCAGTCATAACAAAAGTAGTCTTGCGTTGGGTTAAGAACAACTGAAAAATACTAATCGTATCTTAAGTTAGTGATCAGTTATCAATAGTATTATTTCAGTTAAAAAAGTCAACGGAAAGTACGTACAAAAGCTTTGTATATTTTTATTCGCGGGTATAAGTATAAGTTCGAAATTTATAGATATGTTGTCTTCAGAAAGCACCTTCTGATTGTATCCATTATCGATCGAAAACTACCGCAACTGGGTTGCCGCAATCAGACACTAATCCAACGATTTCCACACATCAAAAGTATCAATTTTCACCCCACGCTTAGGATCGAACTTCGCGGTTTTCTAACGTCCTACTTTCACGTGATTCCATTATGTTGTGCTATTATAAGGGTCTGACTTGAAACACAGTCATAAATGTCTCTAATATATATATTGAATTAACATACGAGTATAGAAAAACAACGTTCAAACAAATTGATTTATCTCGAACGTGATGAATTGCCATTGTGAATTGTTGATAAAGCAAGACTTATTATAAAGTTAAAGCACTCAACTCATTCCCTAATCAGTAAATTCAGAATTAATTTATTTTTGTTTAAATTTAACGATAACTTATTAATTAATATTTGATTGTGATACATTCTTATATATATATATATATATATATATATATATATATATATATATATATATATATATATATATATATATATATATATATATATATATATATATATATATATATATATATATATATATATATATATATATATATATATATATATATATATATATATATATATATATATATATATATATATATATATATATATATATATATATATATATATATATATATATATATATATATATATATATATATATATATATATATATATATATATATATATATATATATATATATATATATATATATATATATATAATATATAGATAAATCACATTGTATGTTTAATACCAAGATAAGGTTTGCTTCTATGTATAATTAAAAACTGACTATAGATATATTGTACATATCATTAGCTCTTCTATAATATCATAAAGCAGATATGCAATTTATTCAAGCTAAATTTCAGGCTCATGATTATATTTATGGATTTTTTAAAATATACGGCAATAAAAAATAGTTTTGTGTGAACGATAAATGATAAGCAAAAAAATTTGCTTATCATTTATCGTTCTAGGTAATCTAAAATCGATACAATCTATAGTAAGTAAATTACATTTGTTATGATTAAATAATGATTTATGCTCGTGATTATAATTAAATATTTTTAAAATATATAAAATAAGTTTCAGAATAGAAATCAATACATAAAAATAAAAATCATATCGTAGTTAAAAATATATTGCTATAAGTTTTATGCTATGAAAAATATTGTTTATATCTCTGTGAATACATATTCCTAATTTATATAAAATATGCTATTAGTTTTCTATCATTGTTTTTATTTATATTTTTTTTTTTAAATATAGATCTAGACTTATTATCGACTCTAATAAAACGTTATGATTAAAAGATTATGTATTTTACAATGCTTATTATTTTTATATGTTACACACATACATCCCATATATTATATCTAAGTATATGCATTACAAAATTCTTTTTGACTAAAAATCTTAATTTATTACTCAAATTATTGTCTTTGGAAAATAAGTGTATAAAATACTAAAATTGCATATGTATAAAATCAAAATAGAGCGCTTACAAAATAAATAAAAAATATGCATATTTACATAACAAAACAGTCTAAACAAGTTATATGTAGAATTTTTAAAAGGTTGTAATAGCGTAGTCCGCGTGGTCTAGACTGGAAATCCAGAAGTTACGGGTTCGGGCACCCTCATCAGATTCATTTTTTAGCTTCAAAGTGACATTTATTGATTGTTATTAAAACACACACAATAATTTAAAATATATGTCACTGATTGTCATACTACTTCTAACTTGTAGGTATATATTATGTCTGATTTGACTACCCAATTAATAATAATTTACCCTGTTTTAACGCATTGGGCTTACGCCTGTCATGATGTAAATTTAAATTCAGTTTTATTATCTTGATTTAATGAAATAAAAAAAAACAGGACTTGATAAAAATTGATCTATTATTTACAACTTACGGGATACATACTATAGGCAGTCGGATTCACCCGAGTTGAAGTCAGTAATTTATGTGCTGACTACCCTTCCCTAGTTATTTCATTACTTTACAATACCATAACGCAGCATAATAAGATTCTACAAATTTACACCAACATATCGACGCAATAACGTCGCATTAACGACACTCGTTTGGAATCATAAAAGCTCGTTCTTACGTCTATTTGACGTTTATGCTCGCTTAACCTGTTCGATGTCGCCAATTTGCAGTATTTCTGCGTTTGGACGCATGCGAGTGCAACAAAACTTATTGGACATAGACATGCACTAAAGATTATCGACTTGTAAATACATTATTAAAATTTGCTCATTAGCGGTCATGGGAAACGTAGAAGAAAAAAAGCTTGAAAGAGAACGATTTTTTTAATTTCAGTCCCCTTGAATCATCTATTTTTTTTTCTTTTCTAATCACCAAAGGATGATTATGTAATTCGCTTTTTAGATAATTAAAATATTTTAAATTAATTTTAAAAAATATTTCAAGCACAGATAATCCGCACCCGGATAATCAAGAGTACACGGCTTCAAGTACAGTTCTAAAACTTTGGACGAGAAAACATGCGTTTCTCATCTCGTCGCTATTTTTTGTCGGCTTTCGTGCTTTTAATTCGCGAATAAGTGTGTCGTCACGATTGTTCAACACCTCCCGATAGTATGTGTGTATGCACGTATGTAATATACACCATACACACGTACGTGGGGAAATAAGACGTTACGAAATGAAACAATTATTGACCCGAGATGAACTCTCCCCGGAGGTGGGCACGCTGCCTCCATTACTTTTTTTCCTCCACTTCGTTTCGTAACTGTTATATAAAACCGAATCCTCGGCAAGTGTGTCAATGGGCAGCCTTAATTCGCGATGATTATGCCAAAATTATATCGAGTCGTAATTACGTACGGTACATTTGACTAATCGATGATCTTGATTTGGATTGTGACAGCGCTGTCATAATCTAAATCAAGACAGAAAAAAAATACAGAATAAAAGGAACTCATCTATACTACAACTCGCAAAAAACATCATATTTTAAATTTGTTTTCGAAACATAGTTTTATTCAACTAAAAATATAATGGACAGATAAAAAGCAACCTATTATCAAGTCGAGTTGTCAAAGTATAAACTAACCCTCAGTTGATAGCTGAGGAACTTAGATTTATCAAAACTGTGCAATGGAAAGTTTAAACATTGGTTTTATGCATTAAACATGTGTGACTGAGGGATCGAAAAATTCTTTTCAAATGGCTTCAAATCCCAATTCACCTTGCCTGCATAATGGCAATAAACAAGTCACTCAATGTGGCTAATACTAGCATCCAAAACACTATATCTATATATTATAACGTGTCTGACATGCCGGATTACTTCGTTACCCAAAGTGAAATTGTCCAAATTAACATATTCATATTTGACAAACATTCCCTAACCATCTTGTATGCGTTTATAGATTTTATCGAACCTAAAGAAAGTCGTCACGACGGAGCTATTGTGAACGACTTAGCGATGGAAATTTTGTTGCTGTAGTCCCCGGCAGTCATTAGGCGAACTGATTCGAATCATTGAAATTGTGAGCTCTTAAGATGTTATTACGTACGCGAACGACTCCATCACCCACCTGTCTCACAGTGATAAATGATCAAACGAGATCGACTATGCAGGTCAGGGAAGCTCGGTTATTAGATAGCAGTTAATGCGACGACTCAATTATTGTGAAGAGCCATCAAGTATCAAATAAGACGAGGGTTGTTGTCGCTATAGTTGTTTGTTAGTTTCGCCCACGTTTCACCTTACGAATAGATCTTATCAGTGGATTTCAGAGGCTGACATCTTCTAGGAAATGCCAGAGATTTTTTTGTTGTGGTGGCTTATCTTGCGATGCATATATGCCTGTTTAAGCAGCAGGTAGTCCATTTCAAGATTTTTCGTCATGCATGTCATGTGATTTAATATGTGCCTAATGAATTTGAATGTATCCATAGATTCGTTTATGTTCAAAATTTGACACGTAGAATCAATAGCTAGTTTTATACTTACATGTAAAATATAGATCGTATCAAGATTCATAAGATTTTTTTAATTAAGAAACTGATTATTGGCTTAATGTTGTTAGGGTATACTTTTATAAAGATTAGACCCTTAGAAAATTGAATATCGAAAATCTGATTCGTCTGCTTAAAAATCGTTTCAGAGATTAACAGATAAGACAAAGAGTAGTACATAATAAAAGCTCCGTTACGGGCGTCTTGTTAAATTTAACAACGAAGTTTTTATAGTCTTAATAAGTATGGGTTATTCATCATAGAAACTGTATTAAAGATAAGACATATTGACAAAGATATACCAATACTAAACGGAGCTTTTATTCATAAATAGATACTCTTGTTTGATGGGTATGTAGTCGTAGTCTTAGAGGTAGTTTTCCCGGTCCTTATGAGATCGCAATGGCACTTCATCCCTACTAGAGATTATGTGGTACGACATGACATGAATTCCCGACTTTTATACCGTCTCGTTCCCGGGATATAAAAAAAATATTAAAAATTTCTAATTTTTTACTGAAAAAGTTTTCTAAGATTAACTCAACTTTATTACTAGAAATGTTTGCAGTGCTGAAATAAAAAATATATAATTAATAAAAAAACAGCTAATTGGATAAATATATATTTTTTGTGCAAAACTATAGTTAGTTTTAAAATGTTTATAAGGATAAATTGGATTTGATTTATTCGTGTAAATTAGGTTTGGGTTTAAACACAAATAGACGTTTCGTAACTGTCAAATTTTGCTATGATTTTATAGATAAGCAAACAAAATTTCCAAATCCCGAGACTATGTTTACTATGTGACAATGACAAAGCTTTTTTTATCTCGGAACAACACTGCCGAGACTATTGTTTACCTAGTGTTTCGTTTCGTGAATTTTTAAAGAAAAATTGAAAATCAAAAGTTTTTATTTATCGGGAATTTACATAGAGCCGTTTTTTTGCTAAAATAAATTTGTACGAATATTTTTAAATGTTTTACAAACACTGCCTTTTTTATACAGTCGCATAAGAAAGGGCGTGTCCGTGCCAGATGTTTTAAAATATGCGTACTTTCTTAACCACTTAAACGCCAGCAACTCACCGTTGAGTCACTTGTTAAATATTTGTTTTTGAACCAATTAATTTTTTAAAGCAAATTAAGTATTTACAATTTTTTTTTAATAAATTAAGATTATTGTACTAGTTTCATTTATCAGTAAACCAAGTATTTTATATTTATTTTTAGAATAAAATACTGACGCGTGAAGAGAAATAACAGGTGACTCACTAAAAAGTCGCTGACGTATAAAGGGTTGATGACATTAACCCTTTCACCGCGGCAGATATTCTTGCGTGCCATTTCGAAATTTCGTTAATATGTAGGTGCCGCATATTCTTGCCATATTTTAAAAAATATTATATAAGTGATTTACAGCCTTAAATTGTACTAAATAACCATATTATTAGGCTCAAAGGTTTATGGCACCTTTAGGTACCCATTGTGTACTGGTGATTTTCTTGATGATTTCTATAGAGGCCATTCTAGAAGTATTTGAACGGCAACAAAATATTTACTATTTTTCCAACTACTTTAATCGGTATTATCTGTGCTTTTTTAATTTAAAAACTACATTAATAATCAGATAAAAAAAACCGCGTCGCGTGGGTATCGGCAGATTACATAAATGTATGGGGGCTCTCCACAGTATTACACCATAAAATTTGCCTGTCGGTGAACGTAAATCTTGTAATTTCAATAATCCAAAATGTTTTTTCAGCCACTAATTCTTCGTGTTTGATTATCAACTTTGTATCATCATCATCTCCGGCCTTGATCTTGCTGTTTTAGTTCCTCTAAAGTTTTCACGTGAATCGTGATGTATTTTCATGACAAGTGTTTATTATATATTCTTTTACAAATGCAAATTTGTTTTTGTTTTTGTACTGTAGTCACATTTCACATAGTTGTATAATACAATCAAAGGTTAGCTAGTAAATCACCAATGGGCAGATTTACATTTAGTACGGTCACCTGATGTTGGCCGTCGCTTATCTAATACGACAACAACCTGGCGAATATCTCGCCTCAGGCAAGAGGACCTATTCAATACTCTTATTAATATCGCATTTACCGTTCTTCTTCATTGTCGGACGTTTTTACGACCTCTCCGATGCAATTCGCGAATCATTTCTAGGCAGTGACTATTCATGCCACGACATGCCAGTCATCGCCGATGACCTGGCCAAGATGCGGTTAAAACTTCCAACGCTGAAACGCCACGTCTTCTCCTGAAGAAGATCCGGTGACCGCAAGAAGACAGCTGCGACGGGATCGAAGACTTGTTGCTCTTCGTGAAACAACACCGCAGGCCGTTTGGCCTTCTTACATAAGCAGCTTCGTTATTTGTATAATGTCGCTCGTTTCTTCCTCCATTACGTTATAAAGTTAACGATGGGTATTATCATAGTTCATTGGATTCAATATAGTACCCAGTATGTATTTATGGAACGCAGAATGCTCTCTAAAAATGTGCAAAACATACGCTTAACAATTTAATTTCCGAACGCGGAAGTCAGACGATCCTGCACGTTTTAGCAATTTACATTGTTCTGGATGACTCGAACAGGTTTTCCCAGGTTTCCACAGGTGATGTGAGATAAAGAGTAGCAACTTGTTCTTTCATTCCAATTTCATACCATGAGCCGTAGTGTAATGTGAAATATTTCCATAATGTTAATTTTACAGGAAGGAGAGGTAAAGGTAGAATTAGAGACGTATATTAATAGCGTAACGTATTTGGCTTACACTTGTTAATGTTGAACACAACATTTTTAATGATCTTTAAAATAATTTCATATACGTTATAAAATGTGCTAAATGAAAATGATCACATACAATGGCGCGTTTCTGAAAAAAAAACAACCGGTACCTCTTAAAAGCTCAACTTTCCGCTAAAAGCTCTTCGCGCTCTCACGATAAATTGAAAAATAACAACAATAATCTTAAAATGCGCACAAAATGGCCCGTTGTTCAATTGATTATTACATTACATAACCCATATTTTCCTACACAGGCCGGATGATCCGGCTTTGACCTCGCAAAACGCGGCATTAGAGCCGTAATGGCGCGCCATTACGGCATAATACCATATTAAATCGTTATTATCATTATTTTTTCTGCCCATTGTCGTGCTCGAAATATTATAATGTGTAGAGTAGGTACACCATACACGTTGCATATAAATAATAATAATAATGATGTTGTGACGACCGGTGCTGTGTGCACGTTTTACAGTTTGCCGGCGTGTCTCTTTTTCGAGGGGGGTTATAGGTACGATTATGGTAAATAAAGAACGTGTAATTTGGACCGGCACCAAATTGTTGCCAAACGGCCGATCTCTTTGAGGGCGAACGCGAATAAGTAATTGGGCCGGCCCTGTAATTTTGAACCGAGACGCTCCTCGCGTGATGGCCCCCATGCAAATCGTCGACGTAACAGAGATAGATGATGGATGCAAAGTCAAAGATTACCTGGTCCAATTATTCAAATAATCAGGTGACAGTTTTGATTTTCTGAAAGCGTACAAAAAATAAACCCGTCTCTCTTCTTTTTTTCAGAATCATCATGATGATTATTTTAAGTAAACTGGTGACAGTTTCAACTTCTAAAAAGTGGCAAGAATGAATCCTTCTCTTGCCTTTCTCTTACTTTAATATTTTAAACAATATGATAACACATTGGAATAGTCAGTTACTAATACTCGAAAAACCTAGGGTCCGAATCCCATAGTATTTTTAATTTATATCATCTCTGGGAGATTGGAATTAGTGTTTATTATATAATTCAACACGGTATAAATTAAAAAACACAAGGGTCAATATGAGATTTGAATCTAAAGTATTTGAGGTATTATTAGTCACTGATTGGCTTACAATGCTACTTTTTAAAATGCTTTTTAAAATGCCTAGACTCCTAGACATTAAACCAGAAATACCTATTAGAAAAAACTGCAATTCAAACATATTAATTCTCAAAGAAAAGCAATTGCATCGAGATAATATTATATTATTAGTTCAAACAGTACTAAAGATTGAATAGAACTAAACGTCTCAATTATTGTAATAAAAAAGATGTTAGTTAATCTGGATTATTTTGAAGACATGTCACTCTCACGAAGAGTAAAAACTTTTTTAATTGCTCGATAGTGTACGGCCTTTAAAGTTTTCAAAGAAATAGGAATCATTGAGAAAATTACTTTAATGAGTACAGATTTAAGACTAGTATAAAAAATCGATGCGTTTTAAAAGTGTCCATATATTTTTCACTTAATTTATATAATTATTATAATAATAATAAGTTTAATTAATGAAACCTTTTTATGGTCAACTATTGTGAAAAAGCATCAGATGTTAAAGACCCGTAAGTCTGTCGTGTCAAAGTCATAAAAAGTCACCTGCAACCTTTGTTTGGCTGAGTTCCACGACACACGGTTTGTCATCGAATCGCTAATTCGTGACTTCCTCTTATGTACATCCACCATAACACACAAACGATGATCAAAACCAGTTTGTGACAGTGATTGCTCTCGCGGAGTTTTGTCGCAAATTTGCCTGTGAATAATGGGCGCGAAAGCCTATTAATCTCGCCAAATCCGATGGAGACACGCAAAAAATCTGCTCTTCGGCGCTGTCTTTGAGCTCGTCTCGGACATTGAATGATTTGACCCAATAAAAACGTCTAACTGAAAAAAAAACTGGAGAACCGGTTCGATTGGTGGTCAAATGCATATGTGAACTTGCGGTGAATAGATCCGAATGTGTTTGATTCGAAAATATTATGGATATAATATAGGCAAGATTTATTCTTCTTAATACGATTCTGACAAGGTGATCCATCAACAAATGTTTTATTCTTATATTTAGGAGACTATTGGTATAGCACATAAATATGAAACGTGTGTCAAACAATATTTTTTTTACTTCCAAATATATGTAGAATTATTATTAGTTTTTGAAGTCGGTCTGTTCTATGGTATCGCGGCGCATTTGTTACACAAAGCCGTACCAATCCCAACACACTACCTTGTGGTACTCCAGCTGATTTAGTATTGGTTTGAGATGCAACATTTGTCGGTCTTCTTGGTTTTCGTATCTAAACCATTTTAGCTATCTTCCATTACTAGGGCAAATATTTCAGTCTATATATGTACATATAACATTGACCAGATCAATGAATTGTATAACTAAATTAATCTTACACTTATTTTCCTTTGCCCATTTTCGTCATTGTAATTTCACACTATCTAATAGACGTTGACTAACGACCGCAATAAGTTTTTTCATCACATCGCAAGCCCACATTTAATCAAATCGCCGGTAGTCGGTATCCGGAGCAAACTGCCATTTTCGTCGATCGGAACCAATTTGTTTTGGTACCAAATAACCTGACGAACGAACGTTTCGTCCGAGTGTCAAGTTCATCATCATGCGGCGGTGACCCTATTTTTTCGTAGCACACACACAAAAAACCGACCCGGAAAATAAACATACGCATCCGGTAGTTTTGCGGTTGGTTACTAAACCGAAACCTGTAGTGGTCGTTTTGCGCGTGAATCTTAATCTCTCGCCGGTAACCTCTCTACCGTTAGTTAGTCGGTCGTAAACCGAGGGGACCCACACTTTGAGCGCTTTATATGCATCCAAAACCGCATTGCATAATAATAATTCCTCATCGGTGATGCCGTTAAGCATCTTCGTCAAGTGTAACAATCGGACAGGACCGGTTCTTGCTTGCGGAATAAGGGTCCGGGGCGTGCGGAATTTTTGCAAGGCGCCCAATTTGGCCCGGCTCGGTAGGGGCTACTTTTAAACGCTCCGTCTGAGTTTTATACGAGACTCTCACATTTTTGAAATTCCTCACGAGAGGAAGTCTTCGAGAAAGATCATGTTTTTATCTCTCGCGAACGAGGTATTGGAAGCATTTTTAATACACCATCAATTTTCGACGAAACCCTCAGATATCACGACAAACTGGCCTTTTAATAATCTTTACGATCTTGCATGTAAGTGTGCATGTTCCGAATGATATGCTTAAAAGAAAAATATGGATCGGTTTTGGTTTTCCCAATATGGATAAGCAAGTCATCTGAATACATTGCCACATCAGGAATTTCACAATGTTCTAATATCAGTCCATTTATAAATCTTATATTTATTAATATAGTTAATAGGGCATCCAAATTCATTACCCGGTTCTCGGGTATATTTTATAAAGGAATCACTGTGTTAGGAAACATTTCCTTTACCACCTGTATAGGCAGGTTGCCTAGTATTACACCAATTGGATCTTATGGGTGTAGTTTCAGGTACAGTTTCAAAATTCGAAGTTGATCTTGGTATCGTTATAGCAGCAGAACGCTTGCGAATCGACAAGCCCAGATCTTCTCGTACCTACAGACTCGTTAACTTGCGCAATATTCTCTTCGCTTCTCCTGTCCCATGGTCGCCCGGCTTTCTTCTTAATTAGCGTTGAACTGTCTGAGCCACGATTTAATTGCATTAACACTCAGACACTGATTCACACTTTGTAATCTGTAGTAAACGCGAAATAGGCGCCTAACAATCACATAAGAATCGTTGTTTTTGTAAAACTGTTTTACGCAGAACGATTGTTGTTTCCTCGTGAAGTGATCCATTGCGACTAAATTTCCAAGGAGCAAACCGTACACCCATTTAAACGATTTAAAAATCGCAAAAAACAATTATTTTGTAAATATTTGTTTATATACATATATTTTTCATACGTATTGCTTTTAGTATAAATTATTAAAAGTACATAACTTAAATTGTTTTTGAACTATTAAAAAATACAGCTTCTTTTACTCTCAGATGAACGTTCATAACGAATTTCACATTAAATTTCAAGGTGTCTTAAATATATACTTTAAGCAAAGTTAAATTTAATATGTAATTACACATTCGTCTGCGATGTTTAAATTTTATGATCGTCGTGAGTTACCGTTTTTTTATTTTCAATCATGAAAACTATCAGGTTTTGCTCTTTATACACGTACGAACGCATCTTCGATGATGTCCTAACAACGTCAAGACATTTTACGCTTTATTATAACAATATTGGTAAAAATAATAAATTAGATTAAAGCTTAAACCAAATTTATAGAGCCTAATGATTTTGTTAAATTTTAACTATTTCTAGTAATTATCACAAATTCATATTGATTTAAGTTATAAATATTGAATCATACAAACAAGAGTTGGCTTATACATATCTTAAAGTTGAGTTCGTTGAACCACTTTCGGTCAATCTTCAAGTCTCGTTATTGTCGACTAATTTCAGCGTTTTCTTTTTCTGTAAATTGATAGAATGATTTATAACCAACTACAAATATTTCACCGTCTAGTTCTAAAAATGGTTTCTATGGTAATCATATTTATTTTTTCCAATTTCTGGTATGCACAAGCTTTATCCTATTCACTGGATCATTTTATCGTATATTGGTCAATATGGTAAAATTATTATCCCCATTCAGATTCAGTGCAAATTATATTTGCTCTTTAAAGGATGACTCACTATTAGGATTGTTCATTGAAATGAAGTGTTTCTTACAAAAATAAACACTTCGGTACTCGTGTAATAGTGTATTTAGAAAATAGTTACTAGGGAACGCTTACACGAAATCAACAAAGCTACTTCCACTCACAAAAAATCGTTTGATGGTTCAAAATAAGCCCCCTATCACGTGTGAGAAGCGAATAAACTTCTCAACGTCGACGAGCTTTTTGTTCGTGCTTTAAACTGCAAGTCAATAAATATCGTCGGGGTCACCAACGCGACGCATTTTGTTTGTCTTACCCATGATTTAGAACCCAGGGCTGCTTCCCGTTCCACCCACGACGTGCGATGATGAATGCGGACGGATACGCGCAATTCCACCATAAGACCATTCCGCCATTCGTGAGTAATGGATCTCATGAGGCAAATGTCGCTCGGCATTATGGCAATCGTACGTTATACATACCCCGTCGGATACCACCAACGAAGCAGCCGAGTTAATGACTGCGTCATTTTTTGTAATGCCCGTGATTCCCAAGACCCCGCGAGGTCGTCCTAAGACCTTTTCCTTCCTGTACCCTTCGGTAAAACCGACAATGACCTGACGATTTTTGATATAGTCTCATTGAAGGCATGTTACAGTTTTCTGGGAAGGCCGCGAGGTGATTCAGCGACATGATGATGCTGCGCTCTGTTGATTTCGGGTGGATGCGTAACATCGTTGACGCGGCGATAGAAAAGACTCAATAAAATACAAATAAAATGTATTATACAATGCTTTTGTTATAAATTGTAAGTGATGAAACTCACTAATGCCCGAATCCTGTTGTTGTTATGAACAGGCTTTGAGGAGCTTCCAGCTCCTAGATTAAAAAAAAAAGTCTTCTAATAAAACTCTCGCTAACTCCAGCTATTCATTTGTGGGGACCACATATTTACGGTCACATACAGATATGGAATCGAAGAATAAAATAGCTTCCCATATCGAATCAACCCCTCGCCGACGCGTCGCGGATGTACTAATCAAGCGCGACAAAGAAATAGGGGAGCTTTCGGGAACAGCGATATAAAAATTAACAACCGTTATTTTTAGTCGTCTTAATTAAAATATTCTTCAGACAAGGCGATGAAACAGTTTCCCATGTCTAATCGACCCCTCGCCCACACACGGATCTGCTAATCAAGTGCGACCAAAATTAGGGGAATCTGCAAACAGAGCAATAACATTTTACGTCTTCCTGGATTAAAAATAAACAAACTAGTTCGAAACCGACAATCCCACGCAAAAAGGGAAACGACATCTTAATTTTAATATGTCACGGATTATTTTATAATAAAATCCAGGATGACGAATATTGCACCTTGCAAGGGAGACGATCGTGAGAAAAATTACACTTGCGTGAGGACCAAAAACCGTGGGAAACAGGACGATATTGCGCAATAATATTGACGGAAGTCTACTATATAAGGGGTTGGAGTTTCCAGACAAAGACACATCACTCTTGCCATCGGCACGGGAACAAGCAGCCTCACTGAAGTCCACCCTACGCCAGCGAAGACTTACGAGACGCCTGCCTGGAACTTCACCCTGTCGCAGAACCCCTGGACGTCCGCAAAGGGCATCCACCACAGCAAGAACCGAGCTAAGATCAACCCTTTTGGAACGCGAGCCGAACAGCTGATATTTTGGCCATCCAGCATTATCTGTGAACTTCTCTCCAGAATTACGGCCAATAATTTAAATAAATCGTTGTCACGTAATTTGTACAATTTAGTAGCTAATAAAAACCTACATAGGTGACCTACATTGGTGACGAACCGACGCGAGTGGACCGCATAAAACCTCCAAACACCAAAGTGCAAACAAATAACAAACAACAATGGAGTCAGATAAAGTAATCGACAACGCTACATCAGAAGCCTCAGCTGTATCCATGATGCCTCCTCCGTTTTGTGAAGAGGATCCGCGATTTTGGTTCACAATGTTGGAAGGGCAATTCCAACAGTCCAAAATAAAATCAGATGCAACCAAGTTTTGGAAAACCTGTCAATACCTGCCTCCCCGGATCGCTTTGGAAGTACGGGATATAATTACCGAACCACCCAGCGGTTGTGCATACGAAGCTCTAAAATGCGCACTGATAAATAGATTATCGACATCAAGAGAGCACGACATCAAGCAGCTGCTGGAGCGAGAAGAAATAGGTGACCGAAAACCTTCAGCATTTTTAAGGGATCTGAAGAAACTAGCGGGCGAAGGCGTGCCACAAGTCTTGCTACGAACAATTTGGCAAAGCCGCCTTCCACATTACACACAGGCACTTGTAATGGTCTTTGAGGACAAAGACCTAGAAAAGGCAGCATTACTGGCGGATAAGATAATGGACATACCGATGGCACAAACAAATTCAATCCATTCACCGCTTCAAAAGGGCGCATATCATCCACCATCATCGCAGACACAAGTAACGCCACAGCTGTCGCAAGTTTCAGCCGTGCACGCGTCACAAGAAACCAACCAGCTACAAATAACACAGATGTACATCACATTGATAAAATCAATGGAAGAATTACGTCTAGAAGTGCGCCAGATGAAACAAGAATTGGGAAACATCAAGAGGGATGAACGTGGCCGATCACAAAATCCACATAATAATTGGAGAAATGGATCGCAACATCGACGCAACCATAGCCAGGCCAATTATGCAAACAAAGAAGGTTTGTGTATTTACCACAATAAGTATGGTAAAAAAGCACATAAATGTGTACCACCGTGCAAATTCTCGGAAAACGAATAATGCAAACGTGTTTTCCGGTGAACGTTTGCATCTCAAAAACATGCCGGTTGTTTATAACTGATCAACGATCAAAGATGCAATTTCTAATTGATACGGGATCTGATTTATGTGTTTTTCCTCGCAATAAATTTGGCAGAATTTTAAAGCCAGCTTCATACGAACTTTTTGCAGCCAATGGTTCAATCATTCAAACATTTGGATGGAAAAGTATTGTTTTGGACCTTGGACTCCGTCGTGAATTCCAGTGGAGATTTGTTATAGCAGACGTTCGCAAACCAATCATTGGCGCTGATTTTCTACGTCACTTCAATTTACTGGTAGATCTCAAGAATGCTCGCCTGATTGACGCCAACACAACTTCCTTTGTACAAGGAACAATAAGCGAAACAAATACTTCACACGTAAAATCCATTCAAGGAACTTCCCAGTATCATAAAATACTTGAACTGTTTCCAGAGATCACACGTCCAGCAGGAAAATCTGCTTTGCAGCAAAAAATTAAACATACGACAGTTCATCATATTCGCACCACGCCTGGACCTCCAGTGTCGAACCGCCCACGAAGACTCGCACCAGACAAATACAAAATTGCTAAAGAAGAATTTCAAAGGATGCTCAACGATGGCATCATACGATCTTCAGAAAGTCCTTGGTCGTCACCTCTTCATTTGGTTGCCAAGAAAACTCCAGGCGAATGGAGACCGTGCGGAGACTACAGGGGCCTTAATGCTCGAACAATACCAGATAGTTATCCTGTGCCGCATATAGAAGACTTCACTCATGCACTGACTAATCAAAAAGTCTTTAGCACGATTGACCTGGTAAGAGCATATAATCAAATTCCAGTCGCGCACGGGGACATTGAAAAAACGGCTATCTCGACACCGTTCGGATTATATGAATTTCCGTTCATGTCATTTGGACTTAGAAATGCAGCACAGACCTTTCAGCGCTTCATGGATTCCGCACTAAGGGGCTTAGATTTTTGCTTCGTATATATCGACGACATTCTCGTCGCATCTAACAACCATCAGCAACACCAGGAGCATCTCCGGCAACTCTTCAGCCGACTTAGAGACTACGGCGTGCTGATAAACACTTCTAAAAGCGTCTTCGGTCAATCGGAAGTCGATTTTCTTGGTTACCGCGTCTCGCAAGATGGCACCAAACCTCTACCAGAGAAAGTCGCAGTCATAGCCGCATTTCCTCGCCCGGACCGGATGAAAAAACTTAGACGTTTTCTCGGCATGCTGAATTTCTACCGCCGATTCATTGCTGGCGCCTCTAAAGATCAGCAGCTACTAACCGACCAGCTTAAAGGCTGTAAGAAAAATAATGATCCAATACCTTGGAATAATGAGCTTGAACAAGCATTCGAATCTTGCAAACAAGGTTTAATAAACGCCACCTTTCTCGTACACCCGGATTCAAAGCTACCATTAGCACTTTTTACCGACGCATCAGACAAAACTATTGGCGCAGTACTACAACAACAAGTAGGGGAAAACTGGCGCCCACTTTCATTCTTTTCTAAGAAAATTTCACCAACTGAAATGCGATACAGCACCTACGACCGAGAACTTTTGGCTATATACAGGGCAGTGAAACACTTTCGCCATATGGTCGAAGGTAGACGATTTACGATCTACACCGACCATAAACCTCTGCAATATGCGTTTAGTCAAAAACCAGACAAATGCACGCCACGTCAATTTCGCCACACAGATTACATTGCACAATTTACCACCGACATTCGTCACGTTGCGGGTGAAGAAAATGTGGTAGCCGACGCTCTATCCAGAGTTGAAACTGTAACAAGCGGAATTGACTATGAAGAATTAGCCAGACAACAAGCAGCTGATCCAGAAATAAAAACACGATCAACCTTAAGGCCCGTAAAAAATTTCGGATCAGACTTCACTATTATGTGCGATACGTCAACTGGAAGAGAGCGACCGTACCTGCCGCTCCAATTTAGAAAAAAGGCTTTCGATTTGTGTCATGGATTTTCGCACCCCGCAGGACGTGCCACTACCAAGTTAGTCTCAACCAAATTCTACTGGCCCTCTTTACGCTCTAACTGCAAACGATGGGCCAGAGAATGCACAGCATGTCAGCTGTCAAAGGTTTCTCGACATACATCTACACCAATCGGAAATTTTGAGCTTCCTGAAGGTCGTTTTGACCACATACACATCGACATCGTCGGACCTCTACCGCAGTCACGTGGAAAAAAATATATCTTAACAAGTATCGACAGATTCACTCGCTGGCCGGAAGCCTATCCCATTGAAGATATCACGGCCGAAACAGTAGCCAAAGAGCTTTTCAACGGGTGGATATCAAGATTTGGCGCACCCCTTAGGATCACTACTGACCAGGGCCGCCAATTCGAGAGCGTCTTGTTCAAAGAACTAAACCGCGCAATTGGAACAACCCACATCCATACAACAGCTTATCATCCACAGGCAAATGGGATGATCGAACGACTTCATCGGCAAATCAAAAGCGCACTCATGTGCCACCAAAATGACTTGTGGACGGAAACACTACCAGCAGTTATGATGGGTATTAGAGCAGCCTGGCGCGAAGACCTTAAAGCGACTCCAGCAGAGCTAGTTTACGGACAAACGTTACGATTGCCTGGTGAATTTTTAGCACCACGCACTTCCACAATTCCGACTACTCCGAGTCCAGATTACGCTGACCGACTAAGGAAGCGAATGAGTGAGCTCTCACCCGCTCAGCCTAGACAGCGGGGAGCACGGCCGATTTTCATTTTCAAAAACCTTCAAACAACATCACATGTTTTTGTAAGATGTGATGCTGCAAGAGGCCCTCTCCGACCTCCATATGATGGTCCCTACGAGGTAATAAATAGAACTCCCAAGTGCTTTACTATCAATATTAAAGGCCGACCAATAACAGTGTCGATTGATCGCGTAAAACCAGCGTACATTCAGATGGAAGAAAATACGCCGATAAGCAACCCTCCACCTGACCACAGGCTAAAAGAAAAAGTACATCATGAAAATGTGCCACCAGAAACAACGCCACTTAATCAGACGCGCTCTGGGAGACACGTTCGCTTTCCAGATCGCCTACAAGCTGGATAAAACCACACTACAAATTCTACAGGAGTTCCACGTCTCACTCCCTAGTTTAATTTCGCAATTCTAAATTGCTAGGGGGGGAGTACTGTGGGGACCACATATTTACGGTCACATACAGATATGGAATCGAAGAATAAAATAGCTTCCCATATCGAATCAACCCCTCGCCGACGCGTCGCGGATGTACTAATCAAGCGCGACAAAGAAATAGGGGAGCTTTCGGGAACAGCGATATAAAAATTAACAACCGTTATTTTTAGTCGTCTTAATTAAAATATTCTTCAGACAAGGCGATGAAACAGTTTCCCATGTCTAATCGACCCCTCGCCCACACACGGATCTGCTAATCAAGTGCGACCAAAATTAGGGGAATCTGCAAACAGAGCAATAACATTTTACGTCTTCCTGGATTAAAAATAAACAAACTAGTTCGAAACCGACAATCCCACGCAAAAAGGGAAACGACATCTTAATTTTAATATGTCACGGATTATTTTATAATAAAATCCAGGATGACGAATATTGCACCTTGCAAGGGAGACGATCGTGAGAAAAATTACACTTGCGTGAGGACCAAAAACCGTGGGAAACAGGACGATATTGCGCAATAATATTGACGGAAGTCTACTATATAAGGGGTTGGAGTTTCCAGACAAAGACACATCACTCTTGCCATCGGCACGGGAACAAGCAGCCTCACTGAAGTCCACCCTACGCCAGCGAAGACTTACGAGACGCCTGCCTGGAACTTCACCCTGTCGCAGAACCCCTGGACGTCCGCAAAGGGCATCCACCACAGCAAGAACCGAGCTAAGATCAACCCTTTTGGAACGCGAGCCGAACAGCTGATATTTTGGCCATCCAGCATTATCTGTGAACTTCTCTCCAGAATTACGGCCAATAATTTAAATAAATCGTTGTCACGTAATTTGTACAATTTAGTAGCTAATAAAAACCTACATAGGTGACCTACACATTAATAAACTTTATAAGCATGCTATTAAATAGTTTTTATCTCTATGAGCTAACAGCGAAATTGGCGAAAATTGATATTATCAGTGTCCTGACAGACCGTGTGGTACGGGATGCTGTATTATAATGCTCCCCACAACAAAAAAACTCCCATAATTATAACATTATGTAAGTTAAGATGATTTTATCAAGGAGACGTCATTTCATATTATTAAAAATAACAATGAAGCGTCTTTTACTGACCAGAACTATGAGCGGAACTTAAAAAAAGCATATAACTTTTTTACGATAGACGATCAAGATACTAGATCAGTAATGAGAACATTGATATGTTCAGCACAATACTTGTACTTTATGATTCGATTACAGATCGGAAATAATTTTTGATAAGATATACGTATCTCTTACTAGTAACAATGTTATTCATAGACACGTACTAGTACTCCAAAATTACTTTTGAAAATAGAGTTAGCACAATCTTTTCCGCAGAAGGCTGTGAAAGCAATTTATTCGGTTTCTGTGAGGAGGTATATATAACGCCATTTATTGTACGCTCACTTAGTTTCGAGCTGTTGGTACAGAAACTGTCACTAAACAGTTTCTGTGGTTTTGTAGAGAAACGTCCGTCGTTTTTAGTCTACTCATACACTTGTTGGAGTGACATACATGCATCACCAAACTGAACTAAATACCGAATTCGTTGATACTATTAAAAAAATGATGGTACATTACTAGGAAGCCATCATTCTCTGATTCAAACCGCTCATAAGCGACACTTTATAATTAAAAAATATGTATCTGATCCATGGATCGTTATTACAAATCCTGTATTTGATTGATGAAAAATGGAATAGTGTATAAAAACTTTGTAAATCTGAACGATGAAATGCGCTGTTGCAATAAAAAAAAACGTTAAGTGTGTCACGTGATTTATGAAACGTTTCGATTCTTTTAATAGCAATAAAAGTAAATTAAAAAGAAAGGTATTCGTATTGCATAGTTTTAATTAAATTGCGAATTTATCACGTACTAAAATACGCTATAAAATTTTTCGCTGCTTATACATTTAATGGTAGATTTCCAAACTTTTAGTATTTCCGCGAAGAGGAGTGTCTCTGTTTCGTAAAAATACCACACTTTTCTCTTGGTAATAAAACATATTATAAAATAAACTTAGTTAAGCGTGTCGTAACATTTTTGCAAGCCAAGATAAAACTAGTGGTATAAGAATCGCTTCCATTTAAAACATAGCGCTACTACAGTGATATTGCGCATCCACTATCCTCTCTTCCTAAAGCACAAACACACCAAAGAGGCAACCCTTTACATAAACCAGTTTGGTCTCGTTGTGCCCAGGGCCAAATTGCGCGGGGGCGATTCAAATTCAATCCGTCCGTCTTCCTTTGTCATCCCATTGTACCACCACAGGCCAAGGTCTGTGGTGGTATAATGGGATGCTACTCCTCTGCTGCTCGAATCTCCTCTCCTTCACGATCACGATGAGTTTCGAAACGACTGATCCATGGATCTGAACTGCGGTTTCATTCACTGGACTTAATGGAACGACCGGCTTTGTTTAATTTTTTTGTCGATACTCTATTTGTTGTAGCATCATGAATACATCATTATCTTCAAGTTGCGCAATACCGCCAATTAATTGCTTCTATTTATTTCGAGTGTATTGTATACCAAACATTCCAGGACCAATGGAATTATACTACTATTGTAGAAAGGGTGAGGCACAACATTGCTTCATAAAAAAAGTTAATATATATTTTTTATCTAGTTAGTTTTCCATCGTTTTTGAAATATTACTTTGACTTTGACAACATGTTTAACTACATGTTTACGATTAATTATAATAAAATATGGTATATAGTACATATTTAATTCAATTAAGAGCTGTGCAAAGTAGAAATAGTTTTAAAAAAATTGCTCCTAATTTCGCTGTAATTTGATCTATCCAATTTTAAAAAATCGGGATAAACAGTAACTATGCGTATGTGCATTTATCAAGTCGTAGAAGTTCACAGTTTGAGGAGCTTTGAATCGCATCGTACCTCGAAATTTATCGACATTGTAGAACTCCTCCTAGGTGCGATCGTCTGAAATGCTGTCATGAATATTAAGTTGTTTTTATGTTTCAACGTGTGTAAGGTTGATTGAAACGTTAGATGAGAAGTAAGTAATATAAATCGCACCCGATGATATTGAATCTCAGTGTGGCATTAAAAGTAACTTACTGTTTTTCGAAATGTCGTGTTTTATTCATCTGAAAACAGTTACGTTCGGTATTGTCCCGACGTTTCTGATTCAATAAAAGTGAGCTCATGTGATGTTTTTTTATTATGCTGTTCAGTTAAACAAAATATAACTGTTTTTCGAGAATGACACACGATGGAGAACCTTCTACATGTACGTAAAAAAAATAGCGACAATACATTCAACCCACTTGCAAAAAAAAGTGTGTCATAAGTATACAAATATTATACTTAAAACTACCGAAATATTTAAACTTTGATATGTACATATATATAATCCATAGACTACCATCGGTTATATGTGGTACTGATTAGTTTTTGTAATGTCATATTTTTTATGTGAATCTTATTTGAAATTATTTATTGAATATACAATACTTTTAAATATTGGGTTATTAATGCAAAAGTAATGGCGTACTTTTTATAAAGAAATACAGTCAATTATTTTTTTTCGTCATATCTGTAAAAGTTTGGATGTTTCGAAGCAACGATTGAATCAAGTGATGTTTTGACTTCCACAATAAAATATTATATAAATATAAATATAAGTTCCAGAAGTATTTAAAATATGTATCCATCTCTCTCTATCCATCCATGCTCATTTTCGTTTATAATAATCAACATAAAGATATTTTATTTTATTCCACTTAAATGATACAGGTTTTTTTTATTTTTTTAATCACCCAAACTTCCATGTACATTTTTACAACACAGGACTGTATGCCTGCACTACACTCTCTGGAAGTTGTCCGAACCGAAGTTACAACTGAAGTCGGCACACACTGCCGCAAATTTCATATGCCGTCCGGACGGCGGCTTCTGTCATGTACAGCTGGCATATTTGCGCGCGATCGAAAAATGTACCAAATAATCGCAATTTTTAAATTGTCATTTTATTAAGTTTGTGTGGGCACTCACCAATACAATATCAGTGAAAACTTTTCGGTCGTAAATATTCAATTTACGCAAAATCTTTGTCGGCTTTTGCAAAATGCCATAAGGCATAAAAATGATTTCAGAATACGAATAAAATTTGTGACCATCAATTCTAAATAAGAACTCGTTATGGTGTGACATTTATATAAACTAATCTAGGATATTCGAAACGATTTTTTTTAACAAAATCAAGTACCACTAATCATTTTTTAATTATTTAATTTTATATGAAAAAAAATATAATGACGGTATCTGTTAGAAGAATATAGTATCAAAAATATAATTAATCCCTTTTGGTGCCCTAAAATATTCAAGAGTCTGTTAAAGTCCCCGATAAGCATGTAGTATTATAACTTGACCACGATGCAGCGCTCGACATGCGTGTTAACCATAGGACGCCTACGCGCATACTGAAATTGAACCGAGTTACTTTTTTCTATCTCAGTTTACGAAACACCATATCATTATCTCTCTCACTCTCGTCACTTAACACGCGAGAGAGCGAAAGGGGAAGTATCTCACCGCTCGCGCTCGAAAGAGCAGCTCCGACTTCGGTTTCTGTTCGGAAGCGCTCGAAGCTGGCCAAGTCCACTGAATTACCCCCACTTTACCTCCCGTTCTCGGTAACCTCGGATTTTAGAGCGGGCAGAACCGAACTCGACCGAAGTAACCCACTATATTCTCCATCTTTGGCCTTACTTGGCCAACTTCCAGAGAGTGTAGTGCTAGCATAATACGCTCTTTAGATGATTCGATCAAGTTGTAAATTTTTTAATTGTAAATATTCTTAAAATTCGATCAGCAGCAACACAACCACTAAGAAATCTTAATTTAAAAAAAATATTTCAAGAATGTATAATCCGTAAACCGGATAATCAAAAGTTTATAATAGACAACATGCAGTAACTACGTTGTAATTAAATGCCAGGTGCAGAATATACCTATACGTAATTACAGCATTTTCGCTAGAATAGAAGACGAAGTAAACCTATTAAAAACAAAACGTGCATCTATACAAATTTGTAGCATTAAGAAACACTTATTATATTGTAAATATACTCTTAGTTTGGTTATAACGACTGCGCCCTTCATCTCGGCGTTTAGAATTACTGTTTGCTACTCGATAAAAACAAAACACTCACATGTGAACGAGAAGCGATTAGAAACCATCGGCGAAACGATCGACCCGAAGCCGACTCCATCTCAGTATTGACTTTCAACCATTCACACCTGACGCCGTGTAAATAATCCGCTCGATACACACCGGTTTCAGTTCCGAGTCGTAGAACTCGATATGGTCATATGTCACCCCGTTATGCGCCTTCAATTTCAAAAAACAGGACGCTTTCCTTGGGCCACTCGGTATAGTGAAAAGCGGCCAACATACAGTGTCGCACGTGAGTCACTGTAGCCGTTAAATTTAAAGATCGCACGTGAGCCGCTTGCGGTTATGCGCCTTTTGCGGTTTGGAAATGAGTTATGACGCTAAAACTAATCGTTGCGGATAATACCGTATAACTAGCGTAACGTACGCTATCAGCAATTGCATTTATGAGATCGAATATGATATATACGTTGTATATATTGAATTTGTTGAGACCAAATAAAAATTCCCAATCTTCAAGTGTCCAGTCTCGATGTTAAGAATAACACATTTTGAGTTTTCTTTGGCTAGATCTGAACACACCTTACAGATCTTTCTGAAAGACTGTATGGTACCTGTACGTAAAAATTAATTCTAAATATGGGATAATATACAATAGAAAAAACTAATTTTGAGAAATATTAATTTTCTGTAAAATATATATTCTGCTCTATGATAAATTTGAAACCATGTGGCTATTTTAAAATGCGCAATCAAAAATATACGCATTAAACGGACACTAGTCGCCTCAGGAACAGCAATACTTAATCTCGAAAAATCAATCTGACAAAATATGGATTTATAACCACCACCTCCCAAGATACAAATCTCTCCTCTGCGGTGCGTCGCGCCTCTTGGACGACTTTCGAATACCTTCCTTGCGGTTCTTCTCCACCTACCATTGTCCATTGTCTTCTCGGTCATATCTACTGCTAATTCATAAGTTACGGCAAGGGCTAGTAACGGATTCCGCGCCGTTATTCCGAGATAGCAAGGATACACCTCGCAAATAATAGCAAATTATAAAAAAGTAAACATCATTGCCAATAATTGTTTTACATAAGAGTGTTTCGATCATGCTTTTTAATTACCGTTACGTGGGGCACGCCTAGATGTCCGGCGAGATCACATGCTGCTAGGTAGCCGTAGGAAAAGGGGACAGGGTGACCCAAAACCGACGCGCTAATCGAACGGCGTACTTGTTATAGAAATTAGCATTGAATGGGCGCTAATTATGCGTTGCCTATTTGCTGTTATGAGAAAGTAAAGCTCATGTACATATAAACAAACGTTCGTGCGAGCAAGAAAAATAATGCAATTATGTAATATTTGCGTGGTATGCACTATTAACAAACACATGTTCAAATGTATTTTTTCTTAATCGTTTAAAGCATAGCAAATGGGACTTTCGATGATTTTTTTTGCGACACGCGAAAAATAATATCAATCAATAGAATATTCTGAAAATTTCTTTCTACAGATCGCTATTTTTAAGCATAAGCAAATAGCTTTTAAATATTCATTATTTTATTATTATATTATTATTACCAACTATTCGAATATATTCGTAAAGTTATGAAGAATCACTAACAAGTCTCGTTTGTCTTGTACAATACAAAATATAACTCATACTCAAACCATCTTACAAGAATGAAGCTTTTCTTAGATTTTAATATCTTGCCAAAAAATCTATCGTGTGCACTTCCTTGTCTTTTATATTCCTATACTGTTCTGATCTAAACATTGTATCAACTATAATTACGTGAGGGCGATTTGATTCTAACCGATAATGGTTTGTGATCACTTCGCAATTCAACGTTTACCATAGAGAGCCGCAGACTCAAAAGTCTGTCACGCAGACTAAAGTACTCTTCCATTATTGCAAGATCCGAGACGACCTAACTGTAACTTAATTAATTTGAAGGCATTGTGTCGCCCACGTACTCTATTATAGTACTGTACGTAGTACAAAGATTCGCGATTGCCGCCCACGTTTCGGCGAATTTTTGCGTTCACGCCCGATTTGCACCGTTAAATAATAGAGATGGAAAGCCATCTTCATCAGCGGCGTGAAGTGACGATATACATATTTCTCTTTGTCGTTTTAATCATCGCCAGATTTGGTCTATCCTTCTTGTATATTACTGATATTACTCTTCCTCGAAATCCTTGGAGGTCCACATCACCAACAGTCTAGGCTTCTTCTAGAGCTTTGCATTATTTGCTGTCCAATGTATTTATACAATTAATTTTATCGGTAACTAATACCTGAAAATCTTGGATACTATGATGCATGTGGGATCATAGTATC